>NC_143027.1:1077500-1327500 GCF_057628025.1 Oncorhynchus mykiss
ATGGATGGGTTAATACAGGATGGATGGATGGAGGGATGGAGGGATGGGTTAATACAGGATGGATGGAGGGATGGGTTAATACAGGATGGATGGATGGAGGGATGGAGGGATGGGTTAATACAGGATGGATGGATGGAGGGAGGGGTTAATACAGGATGGATGGATGGAGGGAGGGGTGGGTTAATACAGGATGGATGGATGGATGGGTTAATACAGGATGGATGGATGGATGGAGGGGTTAATACAGGATGGATGATGGAGGGGTGGGTTAATACAGGATGGATGGATGGATGGATGGGTTAATACAGGATGGATGGATGGATGGAGGGGTTAATACAGGATGGATGGATGGATGGAGGGGTTAATACAGGATGGATGGATGGAGGGGTTAATACAGGATGGATGGATGGAGGGAGGAGGGGGTTAATACAGGATGGATGGAGGGGTGGGTTATAACAGGATGGATGGAGGGAGGGGTGAGTTAATACAGGATGGATGGGTTAATACAGGATGGATGGGTTAATAAAGGAGGGAGGGAGGGGTTAATACAGGATGGATGGGTTAATACAGGATGGATGGGTTAATACAGGAGGGTGGGAGGGGTTAATACAGGATGGATGGATGGATGGGTTAATACAGGAGGGTGGGAGGGGTTAATACAGGATGGATGGGTTAATACAGGATGGATGGGTTAATAAAGGAGGGAGGGAGGGGTTAATACAGGATGGATGGGTTAATAAAGGAGGGAGGGAGGGGTTAATACAGGATGGATGGAGGGAGGGATGGGTTAATAAAGGAGGGAGGGAGGGGTTAATACAGGAGGGAGGGAGGGGTTAATACAGGAGGGAGGGAGGGGTTAATACAGGAGGGAGGGAGGGGTTAATACAGGATGGATGGATGGAGGGATAGGTTAATACAGGAGGGAGGGAGGGGTTAATACAGGATGGATGGGTTAATAAAGGAGGGAGGGAGGGGTTAATACAGGATGGATGGGTTAATACAGGAGGGAGGGAGGGGTTAATACAGGATGGATGGATGGAGGGATAGGTTAATACAGGAGGGTGGGAGGGGTTAATACAGGATGGATGGGTTAATACAGGAGGGAGGGAGGGGTTAATACAGGATGGATGGATGGAGGGATAGGTTAATACAGGAGGGAGGGAGGGGTTAATACAGGATGGATGGGTTAATACAGGAGGGAGGGAGGGGTTAATACAGGATGGATGGGTTAATACAGGAGGGATGGAGGGATATGATATTTCTCAGCGATTAGGGAGAGAGACAAACTGACCAATCGTAGCTGTGTTTCCTCCTTGAGCTGTTTGCGTGCCGCCCCCAGCACCTGACCGTCTGCCAAGCCGTCCCCTGCCCGCGATGCCTGGGAAAGTCGTCATAATTACTTCATCCTACATATCAAGCCTCTTCCACACTTGACATTTACATGCGATATCTGCGATCAGTATATGAAGATGGCATGGAAAAGACAGGTTGCGTTGCGGTCTGATTGTGTTCAGAAGGTGGTCAGGGACACATTGGATTTCTCCTCAGGCTACCAGATACACATACAGTGGGTGATGTCATCAGCACTCTGCCCTCAAGTCTCCAGAAAACGTTTTGGGAGCGAGAGGCACCTTTTATGTTCCTCACACGCTAGGAACGTCACGTTGGAGGAAATACGTTCCTAGCGTGTGAGGAAAGTGTTTGTTGGCCTGAAATGCTAGTCATCTAGCATTCTGCTAATCTCCTTAGCATTGCTTGCTAGCTAGTTACTAAGGCTGGGCAATATGGTCAAAATATCACATCACTATTTTTGGATAATAAAAGTTGTGCATGTGCTTTATGAGTAGTAGGCTCTTTCTCCATTCTGATTGTTTTATACTGTTCAATTTAACTTCTCATTTCCTGATTTTTCATCCATTTCTGCATTTGAGATCATTTCCACATATGGTTGCACGATGTGGGGCGGCAGGTAGCCTAGTGGTTAGAGTGCTGGGCCAGTAACCAGCAGGTAGCCTAGTGGTTAGAGCGTTGGACTAGTAACCAGCAGGTAGCCTAGTGGTTAGAGTGTTGGGCCAGTAACCAGCAGGTAGCCTAGTGGTTAGAGTGTTGGGCCAGTAACCAGCAGGTAGCCTAGTGGTTAGAGTGTTGGGCCAGTAACTGAAAGGTTGCTGGATCGAATCCCAGAGCTGACAAGGTACAATATGTCGTTCTGCCCATGAATAAGGCAGTTAACCCACTATTCCTAGGCCGTTGTTGTAAATAAGAATTTGTTCTTAACTGACTTGCCTAGTTCAATAATGGTTAAATACTTCAAAATGAACAGTGGTTGTCCGTTTTACCTTGCGACTGGACTCTAGCTGGTTGGAGCTCTCCTCCTTGACTCGTTCTACATCCTCTTGTAGGGTGATGATCCTGTTGTTGGCTACTGCAAGCTGGACACACCAGGTTTGAGTGTATTTTACCTTTATTTATACTGGTTTGTCTCATTGAAATAAAAATCAATTTTGCAAGAGAGACCTGTAAAATGTTCCACACCAGTGGAGAAATATCAGATTTACTTTCAGACAACCAAGGCTATTGATTACTGCATTGTTGGGTTTAGAGCTTGAAAGAATGGCATTTCACTTGACATTAAGACAACGTTCTGTTAACCTCGACACAACCTCTACACAACCCAGTTGTAGACTGCATGTTAAATCAAACTGTGGTCAAATAAAAAAATAAGCCAACCTCTTCAGTGAGCTTGGTGTTGGACTTCTCCATAGCGTCTACTTTGGCCTGCAGGTTGTTGACTGAAGCACTCAGGTGTCTGTTTAGCTCCTCAACATAGTTCTTCTGGTCCAGGATGGCTGTGATCTGGCCATCCCTGGTGGGGGGGGGGGGGAGAATTGAGAAAGACTTGGAAGCAAAAGCCAGCTAATCTCACACTAGGGCTGGGAGGGCGCGGCACTAGGGCTGGGAGGGCACGACACTAGGGCTGGGAGGGCATGACACTAGGGCTGGGAGGGCACGGCACTAGGGCTGGGAGGGCACGGCACTAGGGCTGGGAGGGCACGACACTAGGGCTGGGAGGGCATGGCACTAGGGCTGGGAGGGCACGGCACTAGGGCTGGGAGGGCACGGCACTAGGGCTGGGAGGGCACGGCACTAGGGCTGGGAGGGCACGGCACTAGGGCCGGGAGGGCACGGCACTAGGGCCGGGAGGGCACGGCACTAGGGCTGGGAGAGCACGACACTAGGGCTGGGAGGGCATGACACTAGGGCTGGGAGAGCACGACACTACGACTGGGAGGGCACGACACCAGGGCTGGGAGGGCACGACACTAGAGCTGGGAGGGCACGACACTAGGGCTGGGAGGGCGCGGCACTAGAGCTGGGAGGGCACGACACTAGAGCTGGGAGGACACGACACTAGAGCTGGGAGGGCACGACACTAGGGTCGGGAGGGCACGACGCTAGGGCTGGGAGAGCACGACGCTAGAGCTAGGAGGGCACGACACTAGAGCTAGGAGGGTGCGACACTAGGCAAAGAAATTGAGTGTTTTCCCGGAAGAGAAAGACAGGATATACGTGGGGTTAAAGGTGAGGGGCTAGCGGTTACAACACAACCCTAAATCTGTAAAAATGGGCACCCTAATTGACATTATCCTGACCAACTTGCCCTCCAAATACACCTCTGCTGTCTTCAATCAGGATCTCAGCGATCACTGCCTCATTGCCTGTATCCGCTACAGGTCCGCGGTCAAACGACCACCCCTCATCACTGTCAAACGCTCCCTAAAACACTTCTGCGCGCAGGCCTTTCTAATCGACCTGGCCCGGTTATCCTGGAAGGATATTGACCTCATCCCGTCAGTTGAGGATGCCTGGTCATAACTTCCTCACCATCTTAGACAAGCATACTTTGTTCAAAAAATGCAGAACTAAGAACAGATGTAGCCCCTGGTTCACTCCAGACCTGACTGCCCTCGACCAGCACAAAAACATCCTGTGGCGGACTGCAATAGCATCGAATAGTCCCCGCGATATGCAACTGTTCAGGGAAGTCAGGAACCAAAACACGCAGTCAGTCAGGAAAGCAAAGGCCAGCTTTTTCAAGCAGAAATTTGCATCCTGTAGGTCGAACTCCAAAACGTTTTGGGACACTGTAAAGTCCATGGAGAACAAGAGCACCTCCTCCCAGCTGCCCACTGCACTGAGGCTAGGTAACACGGTCACCACCGATAAATCCGTGATAATCGAAAACTTCAACAAGCATTTCTCAACGGCTGGCCATGCCTTCCGCCTGGCTACTCCAACCTCGGCCAACAGCTCCGCCCCCCCCGCAGCTACTTGCCCACGCCTCCCCAGCTTCTCCTTTACCAAAATCCAGATAGCAGATGTTCTGAAAGAGCTGCAAAACCTGGACCCGTACAAATCAGCTGGGCTTGACACTCTGGACCCTCTATTTCTGAAACTGTCCGCAGCCATTGTCGCAACCCCTATTACCAGCCTGTTCAACATCTCCTTTGTATCATCTGAGATCCCCAAGGATTGGAAAGCTGCCGCGGTCATCCCCCTCTTCAAAGGGGGAGACACCCTGGACCCAAAACTGTTACAGACCTATATCCATCCTGCCCTGCCTATCTAAGGTCTTCGAAAGCCAAGTCAACAAACAGATCACTGACCATCTCAAATCCCACCGTACCTTCTCCGCTGTGCAATCCGGTTTCCGAGCCGGTCGCGGGTGCACCTCAGCCACACTCAAGTTACTAAACGATACCATAACTGCCATTGATAAAAGACAGAGTTCAGTGTGTCAAATCGGAGGGCATGTTGTCCGGTCCTCTGGCAGTCTCTATGGGGGTACCACAGGGTTCAATTCTCGGGCCGACTCTTTTCTCTGTATATATATATATCAATGATGTTGCTCTTGCGCAGGCGATTTCCTGATCCACCTCTACGCAGACGACACCATTCTGTATACTTCTGGCCCTTCCTTGGACACTGTGCTATCTAACCTCCAAATGAGCTTCAATGCCATACAACACTCCTTCCGTGGCCTCCAACTGCTCTTAAACGCTAGCAAAACCAAATGCATCCATTTCAACCGTTCGCTGACTGCACCCACACGCCCGACTAGCATCACCACACTGGATGGTTCCGACCTAGAATACGTGGACATCTATAAGTACCTAGGTGTCTGGCTAGACTGCAAACTCTCCTTCCAGACTCATATCAAATATCTCCAATCCAAAATCAAATCTAGAGTCGGCTTTCTATTTCGCAACAACGCCTCCTTCACTCACGCCGCAAAACTTACCCTAGTAAAACTGACTATCCTACCGATCCTCAACTTCGGCGATGTCATCTACAAAATAGCTTCCAATACTCGACTCAGCAAACTGGATGTAGTTTATCACAGTGCCATCCATTTGGTTACTAAAGCACCTTATACCACCCACACCTGCGACCTGTATGCTCTAGTTGGCTGGCCCTCGCTAAATGTTCGTCGCCAGACCCACTGGCTCCAGGTCATCTACAAGTCTATGCTAGGTAAAGCTCCACCTTATCTCAGTTCACTGGTCACGATGGCAACACCCAACCGTAGCACGCGCTCCAGCAAGTGTATCTCACTGATCATCCCTAAAGCCAAAACCGCCTTTCCTTCCAGTTCTCTGCTGCCTGCGACTGGAACGACTTGCAAAAGGGGGCTAGTGAGGGGCTAACGTTGTTAAGGTGAGGGGCTAGCGTTGTTAAGGTGAGGGGCTAGCGTTATTAAGGTGAGGGGCTAGCGTTATTAAGGTGAGGGGCTAGCGGTATTAAGGTGAGGGGCTAGCGTTATTAAGGTGAGGGGCTAGCGTTATTAAGGTGAGGGGCTAGCGGTATTAAGGGGAGGGGCTAGCGGTATTAAGAGGAGGGGCTAGCGGTATTAAGGGGGGAAGCGTTGTTAAGGGGAGGGGCTATCATTGTTAAGGGGAGGGGCTAGCATTGTCAAGGGGAGGGGCTATCATTGTTAAGGGGAGGGGCTATCATTGTTATGGGGAGGGGCTATCATTGTTAAGGGGAGGGGCTAGCGGTATTAAAAGAGGAACGCACCCTTCTGCCGTCTTGCTGCTTTGACCATCCTTAAGATACATGGAGAAATCTATCACCCCGACCTGCACAGGAAATACAACAGACTTACTTGTATGACCACATAACAGAATAACAGCTGCTACACTGATGGGCCACTGTAAATGCGTACGGCCACTGTAAATGCGTACTGGGGGCCACTGTAAATGCGTACTGGGGGCCACTGTAAATGCGTACTGGGGGCCACTGTAAATGCGTACTGGGGGCCACTGTAAATGCATACTGGGGGCCACTGTAAATGCATACTGGGGGCCACTGTAAATGCATACTGGGGGCCACTGTAAATGCATACTGGGGGCCACTGTAAATGCATACTGGGGGCCACTGTAAATGCGTACTGGGGGCCACTGTAAATGCGTACTGGGGGCCACTGTAAATGCGTACTGGGGGCCACTGTAAATGCGTACTGGGGGCCACTGTAAATGCGTACTGGGGGCCACTGTAAATGTGTACTGGGGGCCACATATATATTCTATGGTACTAACCTGTGAGTCGAGGTCTTCCCCCTTCATACAGAGATTAGCATCGATGACGTTCAACCCAACCAGCAGTCCGGCGATCACGGCTCCTTCCTCCTCCATCATGAGAGCGTTGGACTCGTAGAACTCACTGAGCAGGTCCTTTCTGTTGATGATGGTCTTCATGTAATCTGACAGCTTCTTCTGCATCAGGGCCAATCGCAGCCAGGCCCGCCCTCTTCCTAATGGGGTTCTGGTGACGGACGGGGAGTTACACCAATTACATAACTGGTCAACAGGCGATTAGGCCAATTATGTATCAACTACACAATGTGTGACATGTTTACACCAATCAGATACCAAGTGAACCGTGTAGAGTTCAGACCCTAGAATCAATGGTGTTGCATCCCTCTAATAGAGTTCAGACCCTAGAATCAATGGTGTTGCATCCCTCTAACAGAGTTCAGACACTAGAATCAATGGTGTTGCATCCCTCTAATAGAGTTCAGACCCTAGAATCAATGGTGTTGCATCCCTCTAATAGAGTTCAGACCCTAGAATCAATGGTGTTGCATCCCTCTAATAGAGTTCAGACCCTAGAATCAATGGTGTTGCATCCCTCTAATAGAGTTCAGACCCTAGAATCAATGGTGTTGCATCCATCTAATAGAGTTCAGACCCTAGAATCAATGGTGTTGCATCCCTCTAATAGAGTTCAGACCCTAGAATCAATGGTGTTGCATCCCTCTAATAGAGTTCAGACCCTAGAATCAATGGTGTTGCATCCTTCTAATAGAGTTCAGACCCTAGAATCAATGGTGTTGCATCCCTCTAATAGAGTTCAGACCCTAGAATCAATGGTGTTGCATCCCTCTAACAGAGTTCAGACCCTAGAATCAATGGTGTTGCATCCCTCCGTTAGTCAGGCGGGAAGAGGACATTAGGGACGGTGTCAGTCAGACGGGAAGAGGACATTAGGGACGGTGTCAGTCAGGCGGGAAGAGGACATTAGGGACGGTGTCAGTCAGGACGGGAAGAGGACATTAGGGACGGTGTAGGGACGGTGTCAGTCAGACGGGAAGAGGACATTAGGGACGGTGTCAGTCAGGCGGGAAGAGGACATTAGGGACGGTGTCAGTCAGACGGGAAGAGGACATTAGGGACGGTGTCAGTCAGGCGGGAAGAGGACATTAGGGACGGTGTCAGTCAGACGGGAAG
Source organism: Oncorhynchus mykiss (assembly GCF_057628025.1). Taxonomy (NCBI): domain Eukaryota; kingdom Metazoa; phylum Chordata; class Actinopteri; order Salmoniformes; family Salmonidae; genus Oncorhynchus; species Oncorhynchus mykiss. Next base: position 1,085,291 of record NC_143027.1, read on the forward strand.
AGGACATTGGGGACGGTGTCAGTCAGGCGGGAAGAGGACATTAGGGACGGTGTCAGTCAGACGGGAAGAGGACATTAGGGACGGTGTCAGTCAGACGGGAAGAGGACATTAGGGACGGCGTCAGTCAGACAGGAAGAGGACATTAGGGACGGCGTTAGACAGGAAGAGAACATTAGGGACGGCGTCAGTCAGACAGGAAGAGGACATTAGGGACGGCGTTAGACAGGAAGAGGACATTAGGGACAGCGTTAGTTAGGCGGGAAGAGGACATTAGGGACGGCGTTAGACAGGAAGAGAACATTAGGGACGGATTCAGTCAGACAGGAAGAGGACATTAGGGACGGCGTTAGACAGGAAGAGGACATTAGGGACAGCGTCAGTCAGGCGGGAAGAGGACATTAGGGACGGTGTCAGTCAGACGAGAAGAGGACATTAGGGACGGTGTCAGTCAGGACGGGATGAGGACATTAGGGACGGTGTCAGTCAGACGGGAAGAGGACATTAGGGACGATGTTAGACAGGAAGAGGACATTAGGGACGGTGTTAGACGGGAAGAGGACATTAGGGACGGTGTCAGTCAGGCGGGAAGAGGACATTAGGGACGATGTCAGTCAGGCGGGAAGAGGACATTAGGGACGGCGTCAGTCAGGCGGGAAGAGGACATTAGGGACGGCGTTAGACAGGAAGAGGACATTAGGGACGGTGTAGGGACGGTGTCAGTCAGACGGGAAGAGGACATTAGGGACGGTGTCAGTCAGGACGGGAAGAGGACATTAGGGACGGTGTCAGTCAGGTCGGGAAGAGGACATTAGGGACGGCGTTAGTCAGGCGGGAAGAGGACATTAGGGATGGCGTTAGACAGGAAGAGGACATTAGGGACGGTGTCAGTCAGACGGGAAGAGGACATTAGGGACGGCGTCAGTCAGACGGGAAGAGGACATTAGGGACGGTGTCAGTCAGACGGGAAGAGGACATTAGGGACGGCGTCAGTCAGGCGGGAAGAGGACATTAGGGACGGTGTCAGTCAGGCGGGAAGAGGACATTAGGGACGGTGTCAGTCAGACAGGAAGAGGACATTAGGGACGGTGTCCGTCAGACGGGAAGAGGACATTAGGGACGGTGTTAGACAGGAAGAGGACATTAGGGACGGTGTCAGTCAGGTCGGGAAGAGGACATTAGGGACGGTGTAGGGACGGCGTCAGTCAGGCGGGAAGAGGACATTAGGGACGGCGTCAGTCAGGCGGGAAGAGGACATTAGGGACGGCGTCAGTCAGACGGGAAGAGGACATTAGGGACAGCATCAGTCAGGCGGGAAGAGGACATTAGGGACGGCGTCAGTCAGGTGGGAAGAGGACATTAGGGACGTTGTCAGTCAGGCGGGAAGAGGACATTAGGGACGTTGTTAGTCAGGAAGAGGACATTAGGGACGGCGTCAGTCAGGCGGGAAGAGGACATTAGGGACGGTGTCAGTCAGGTGGGAAGAGGACATTAGGGACGTTGTTAGACAGGAAGAGGACATTAGGGACGGCGTCAGTCAGGCGGGAAGAGGACATTAGGGACGTTGTTAGACAGGAAGAGGACATTAGGGACGGCGTCAGTCAGGCGGGAAGAGGACATTAGGGACGGCGTCAGTCAGGTGGGAAGAGGACATTAGGGACAGCGTCAGTCAGGCGGGAAGAGGACATTAGGGACAGCGTTAGTCAGGCGGGAAGAGGACATTAGGGACAGCGTTAGTCAGGCGGGAAGAGGACATTAGGGACGGTGTAGGGACGGTGTCAGTCAGACGGGAAGAGGACATTAGGGATGGCGTTAGACAGGAAGAGGACATTAGGGACGGCGTCAGTCAGGCGGGAAGAGGACATTAGGGACAGCGTTAGTCAGGCGGGAAGAGGACATTAGGGACGGTGTAGGGACGGTGTCAGTCAGACGGGAAGAGGACATTAGGGACGGCGTTAGACAGGAAGAGGACATTAGGGACGACGTCAGTCAGGCGGGAAGAGGACAGTAGGGACAGCGTTAGTCAGGCGGGAAGAGGACATTAGGGACGGCGTTAGACAGGAAGAGGACATTAGGGACGGCGTCAGTCAGACGGGAAGAGGACATTAGGGACGGTGTCAGTCAGGCGGGAAGAGGACATTAGGGACGGCGTTAGACAGGAAGAGAACATTAGGGACGGCGTCAGTCAGACAGGAAGAGGACATTAGGGACGGCGTTAGACAGGAAGAGGACATTAGGGACAGCGTTAGTCAGGCGGGAAGAGGACATTAGGGACGGCGTTAGACAGGAAGAGAACATTAGGGACGGATTCAGTCAGACAGGAAGAGGACATTAGGGACGGCGTTAGACAGGAAGAGGACATTAGGGACAGCGTCAGTCAGGCGGGAAGAGGACATTAGGGACGGTGTCAGTCAGACGAGAAGAGGACATTAGGGACGGTGTCAGTCAGGACGGGATGAGGACATTAGGGACGGTGTCAGTCAGACGGGAAGAGGACATTAGGGACGATGTTAGACAGGAAGAGGACATTAGGGACGGTGTTAGACGGGAAGAGGACATTAGGGACGGTGTCAGTCAGGCGGGAAGAGGACATTAGGGACGATGTCAGTCAGGCGGGAAGAGGACATTAGGGACGGCGTCAGTCAGGCGGGAAGAGGACATTAGGGACGGCGTTAGACAGGAAGAGGACATTAGGGACGGTGTAGGGACGGTGACAGTCAGACGGGAAGAGGACATTAGGGACGGTGTCAGTCAGGACGGGAAGAGGACATTAGGGACGGTGTCAGTCAGGTCGGGAAGAGGACATTAGGGACGGCGTTAGTCAGGCGGGAAGAGGACATTAGGGATGGCGTTAGACAGGAAGAGGACATTAGGGACGGTGTCAGTCAGACGGGAAGAGGACATTAGGGACGGCGTCAGTCAGACGGGAAGAGGACATTAGGGACGGTGTCAGTCAGACGGGAAGAGGACATTAGGGACGGCGTCAGTCAGGCGGGAAGAGGACATTAGGGACGGTGTCAGTCAGGCGGGAAGAGGACATTAGGGACGGTGTCAGTCAGACAGGAAGAGGACATTAGGGACGGTGTCAGTCAGACGGGAAGAGGACATTAGGGACGGTGTTAGACAGGAAGAGGACATTAGGGACGGTGTCAGTCAGGTCGGGAAGAGGACATTAGGGACGGTGTAGGGACGGCGTCAGTCAGGCGGGAAGAGGACATTAGGGACGGCGTCAGTCAGGCGGGAAGAGGACATTAGGGACGGCGTCAGTCAGACGGGAAGAGGACATTAGGGACAGCATCAGTCAGGCGGGAAGAGGACATTAGGGACGGCGTCAGTCAGGTGGGAAGAGGACATTAGGGACGTTGTCAGTCAGGCGGGAAGAGGACATTAGGGACGTTGTTAGTCAGGAAGAGGACATTAGGGACGGCGTCAGTCAGGCGGGAAGAGGACATTAGGGACGGTGTCAGTCAGGTGGGAAGAGGACATTAGGGACGTTGTTAGACAGGAAGAGGACATTAGGGACGGCGTCAGTCAGGCGGGAAGAGGACATTAGGGACGTTGTTAGACAGGAAGAGGACATTAGGGACGGCGTCAGTCAGGCGGGAAGAGGACATTAGGGACGGCGTCAGTCAGGTGGGAAGAGGACATTAGGGACAGCGTCAGTCAGGCGGGAAGAGGACATTAGGGACAGCGTTAGTCAGGCGGGAAGAGGACATTAGGGACAGCGTTAGTCAGGCGGGAAGAGGACATTAGGGACGGTGTAGGGACGGTGTCAGTCAGACGGGAAGAGGACATTAGGGATGGCGTTAGACAGGAAGAGGACATTAGGGACGGCGTCAGTCAGGCGGGAAGAGGACATTAGGGACAGCGTTAGTCAGGCGGGAAGAGGACATTAGGGACGGTGTAGGGACGGTGTCAGTCAGACGGGAAGAGGACATTAGGGACGGCGTTAGACAGGAAGAGGACATTAGGGACGGTGTCAGTCAGGACGGGAAGAGGACATTAGGGACAGTGTCAGTCAGGACGGGAAGAGGACATTAGGGACGGCGTCAGTCAGACGGGAAGAGGACATTAGGGACGGTGTTAGTCAGGTCGGGAAGAGGATATTAGGGACGGTGTCAGTCAGGCGGGAAGAGGACATTAGGGACGGCGTCAGTCAGACAGGAAGAGGACATTAGGGACGGTGTTAGTCAGGTCGGGAAGAGGATATTAGGGACGGTGTCAGTCAGGCGGGAAGAGGACATTGGGGACGGTGTTAGACGGGAAGAGGACATTAGGGACGGCGTCAGTCAGACGGGAAGAGGACATTAGGGACGGTGTAGGGACGGTGTTAGTCAGGTCGGGAAGAGGATATTAGGGACGGTGTCAGTCAGGCGGGAAGAGGACATTAGGGACGGCGTCAGTCAGACGGGAAGAGGACATTAGGGACGGTGTTAGTCAGGTCGGGAAGAGGATATTAGGGACGGTGTCAGTCAGGCGGGAAGAGGACATTGGGGACGGTGTTAGACGGGAAGAGGACATTAGGGACGGCGTCAGTCAGACGGGAAGAGGACATTAGGGACGGTGTAGGGACGGTGTTAGTCAGGTCGGGAAGAGGATATTAGGGACGGTGTCAGTCAGGCGGGAAGAGGACATTAGGGACGGCGTCAGTCAGACGGGAAGAGGACATTAGGGACGGCGTCAGTCAGACGGGAAGAGGACATTAGGGACGGCGTTAGACAGGAAGAGGACATTAGGGACGGTGTCAGTCAGACGGGAAGAGGACATTAGGGACGGTGTTAGACAGGAAGAGGACATTAGGGACGGTGTTAGACAGGAAGAGGACATTAGGGACGGCGTCAGTCAGGCGGGAAGAGGACATTAGGGACGGTGTCAGTCAGGCGGGAAGAAGACATTAGGGACGGTGTCAGACAGACGGGAAGAGGACATTAGGGACGGTGTCAGACAGACGGGAAGAGGACATTAGGGACGGTGTTAGACAGGAAGAGGACATTAGGGACGGTGTCAGTCAGACGGGAAGAGGACATTAGGGACGGCGTCAGTCAGGCGGGAAGAGGACATTAGGGACGGCGTTAGACAGGAAGAGGACATTAGGGACGGTGTCAGTCAGACGGGAAGACGACATTAGGGACGGTGTTAGACAGGAAGAGGACATTAGGGACGGCGTCAGTCAGGCGGGAAGAGGACATTAGGGACGGTGTCAGTCAGACGGGAAGAGGACATTAGGGACGGCGTCAGTCAGGCGGGAAGAGGACATTAGGTACGGCGTTAGACAGGAAGAAGACATTAGGGACGGCGTCAGTCAGACGGGAAGAGGACATTAGGGACGGTGTCAGTCAGACAGGAAGAGGACATTAGGGACGGTGTCAGACAGACGGGAAGAGGACATTAGGGACGGTGTTAGACAGGAAGAGAACATTAGGGACGGCGTCAGTCAGACGGGAAGAGGACAGTAGGGACGGCGTTAGACAGGACGGGAAGAGGACATTAGGGACGGTGTTAGTCAGATGGGAAGAGGACATTAGGGACGGCGTTAGACAGGAAGAGGACATTAGGGACGGCGTTAGACAGGAAGAGGACATTAGGGAAGGTGTCAGTCAGACGGGAAGAGGACATTAGGGACGATGTTAGACAGGAAGAGGACATTAGGGACGGTGTTAGACAGGAAGAGGACATTAGGGACGGTGTCAGTCAGGCGGGAAGAGGACATTAGGGACGATGTTAGACAGGAAGAGGACATTAGGGACGGTGTTAGACAGGAAGAGGACATTAGGGACGGTGTCAGTCAGACGGGAAGAGGACATTAGGGACGGTGTCAGTCAGACGGGAAGAGGACATTAGGGACGGTGTCAGTCAGACGGGAAGAGGACATTAGGGACGGTGTTAGTGAGACGGGAAGAGGACATTAGGGACGGTGTTGGGACGGTGTTAGTCAGACGGGAAGAGGACATTAGGGACGGTGTTAGTCAGGACGGGAAGAGGACATTAGGGACGGCGTTAGACAGGAAGAGGACATTAGGGACGGTGTCAGTCAGACGGGAAGAGGACATTAGGGACAGTGTCAGTCAGGACGGGAAGAGGACATTAGGGACAGTGTCAGTCAGGACGGGAAGAGGACATTAGGGACGGCGTCAGTCAGACGGGAAGAGGACATTAGGGACGGTGTTAGTCAGGTCGGGAAGAGGATATTAGGGACGGTGTCAGTCAGGCGGGAAGAGGACATTAGGGACGGCGTCAGTCAGACAGGAAGAGGACATTAGGGACGGTGTTAGTCAGGTCGGGAAGAGGATATTAGGGACGGTGTCAGTCAGGCGGGGAGAAGACATTGGGGACGGTGTTAGACGGGAAGAGGACATTAGGGACGGCGTCAGTCAGACGGGAAGAGGACATTAGGGACGGTGTAGGGACGGTGTTAGTCAGGTCGGGAAGAGGATATTAGGGACGGTGTCAGTCAGGCGGGAAGAGGACATTAGGGACGGCGTCAGTCAGACGGGAAGAGGACATTAGGGACGGCGTCAGTCAGACGGGAAGAGGACATTAGGGACGGCGTTAGACAGGAAGAGGACATTAGGGACGGTGTCAGTCAGACGGGAAGAGGACATTAGGGACGGTGTTAGACAGGAAGAGGACATTAGGGACGGTGTTAGACAGGAAGAGGACATTAGGGACGGCGTCAGTCAGGCGGGAAGAGGACATTAGGGACGGTGTCAGTCAGGCGGGAAGAAGACATTAGGGACGGTGTCAGACAGACGGGAAGAGGACATTAGGGACGGTGTCAGACAGACGGGAAGAGGACATTAGGGACGGTGTTAGACAGGAAGAGGACATTAGGGACGGTGTCAGTCAGACGGGAAGAGGACATTAGGGACGGCGTCAGTCAGGCGGGAAGAGGACATTAGGGACGGCGTTAGACAGGAAGAGGACATTAGGGACGGTGTCAGTCAGACGGGAAGACGACATTAGGGACGGTGTTAGACAGGAAGAGGACATTAGGGACGGCGTCAGTCAGGCGGGAAGAGGACATTAGGGACGGTGTCAGTCAGACGGGAAGAGGACATTAGGGACGGCGTCAGTCAGGCGGGAAGAGGACATTAGGTACGGCGTTAGACAGGAAGAAGACATTAGGGACGGCGTCAGTCAGGCGGGAAGAGGACATTAGGTACGGCGTTAGACAGGAAGAAGACATTAGGGACGGCGTCAGTCAGACGGGAAGAGGACATTAGGGACGGTGTCAGTCAGACAGGAAGAGGACATTAGGGACGGTGTCAGACAGACGGGAAGAGGACATTAGGGACGGTGTTAGACAGGAAGAGAACATTAGGGACGGCGTCAGTCAGACGGGAAGAGGACAGTAGGGACGGCGTTAGACAGGACGGGAAGAGGACATTAGGGACGGTGTTAGTCAGATGGGAAGAGGACATTAGGGACGGCGTTAGACAGGAAGAGGACATTAGGGACGGCGTTAGACAGGAAGAGGACATTAGGGAAGGTGTCAGTCAGACGGGAAGAGGACATTAGGGACGATGTTAGACAGGAAGAGGACATTAGGGACGGTGTTAGACAGGAAGAGGACATTAGGGACGGTGTCAGTCAGGCGGGAAGAGGACATTAGGGACGATGTTAGACAGGAAGAGGACATTAGGGACGGTGTTAGACAGGAAGAGGACATTAGGGACGGTGTCAGTCAGACGGGAAGAGGACATTAGGGACGGTGTCAGTCAGACGGGAAGAGGACATTAGGGACGGTGTCAGTCAGACGGGAAGAGGACATTAGGGACGGTGTTAGTGAGACGGGAAGAGGACATTAGGGACGGTGTTGGGACGGTGTTAGTCAGACGGGAAGAGGACATTAGGGACGGTGTTAGTCAGGACGGGAAGAGGACATTAGGGACGGCGTTAGACAGGAAGAGGACATTAGGGACGGTGTCAGTCAGACGGGAAGAGGACATTAGGGACAGTGTCAGTCAGGACGGGAAGAGGACATTAGGGACAGTGTCAGTCAGGACGGGAAGAGGACATTAGGGACGGCGTCAGTCAGACGGGAAGAGGACATTAGGGACGGTGTTAGTCAGGTCGGGAAGAGGATATTAGGGACGGTGTCAGTCAGGCGGGAAGAGGACATTAGGGACGGCGTCAGTCAGACAGGAAGAGGACATTAGGGACGGTGTTAGTCAGGTCGGGAAGAGGATATTAGGGACGGTGTCAGTCAGGCGGGGAGAAGACATTGGGGACGGTGTTAGACGGGAAGAGGACATTAGGGACGGCGTCAGTCAGACGGGAAGAGGACATTAGGGACGGTGTAGGGACGGTGTTAGTCAGGTCGGGAAGAGGATATTAGGGACGGTGTCAGTCAGGCGGGAAGAGGACATTAGGGACGGCGTCAGTCAGACGGGAAGAGGACATTAGGGACGGCGTCAGTCAGACGGGAAGAGGACATTAGGGACGGCGTTAGACAGGAAGAGGACATTAGGGACGGTGTCAGTCAGACGGGAAGAGGACATTAGGGACGGTGTTAGACAGGAAGAGGACATTAGGGACGGTGTTAGACAGGAAGAGGACATTAGGGACGGCGTCAGTCAGGCGGGAAGAGGACATTAGGGACGGTGTCAGTCAGGCGGGAAGAAGACATTAGGGACGGTGTCAGACAGACGGGAAGAGGACATTAGGGACGGTGTCAGACAGACGGGAAGAGGACATTAGGGACGGTGTTAGACAGGAAGAGGACATTAGGGACGGTGTCAGTCAGACGGGAAGAGGACATTAGGGACGGCGTCAGTCAGGCGGGAAGAGGACATTAGGGACGGCGTTAGACAGGAAGAGGACATTAGGGACGGTGTCAGTCAGACGGGAAGACGACATTAGGGACGGTGTTAGACAGGAAGAGGACATTAGGGACGGCGTCAGTCAGGCGGGAAGAGGACATTAGGGACGGTGTCAGTCAGACGGGAAGAGGACATTAGGGACGGCGTCAGTCAGGCGGGAAGAGGACATTAGGTACGGCGTTAGACAGGAAGAAGACATTAGGGACGGCGTCAGTCAGACGGGAAGAGGACATTAGGGACGGTGTCAGTCAGACAGGAAGAGGACATTAGGGACGGTGTCAGACAGACGGGAAGAGGACATTAGGGACGGTGTTAGACAGGAAGAGAACATTAGGGACGCCGTCAGTCAGACGGGAAGAGGACAGTAGGGACGGCGTTAGACAGGACGGGAAGAGGACATTAGGGACGGTGTCAGTCAGGCGGGAAGAGGACATTAGGGACGGCGTTAGACAGGAAGAGGACATTAGGGACGGCGTTAGTCAGACGGGAAGAGGACATTAGGGACGGTGTCAGTCAGACTGGAAGAGGACATTAGGGACGATGTTAGACAGGAAGAGGACATTAGGGACGGTGTTAGACAGGAAGAGGACATTAGGGACGGTGTCAGTCAGACGGGAAGAGGACATTAGGGTCGATGTTAGACAGGAAGAGGACATTAGGGACGGTGTTAGACAGGAAGAGGACATTAGGGACGGTGTCAGTCAGGCGGGAAGAGGACATTAGGGACGATGTTAGACAGGAAGAGGACATTAGGGACGGTGTTAGACAGGAAGAGGACATTAGGGACGGTGTCAGTCAGACGGGAAGAGGACATTAGGGACGGTGTCAGTCAGACGGGAAGAGGACATTAGGGACGGTGTCAGTCAGGACGGGAAGAGGACATTAGGGACGGTGTCAGTCAGACGGGAAGAGGACATTAGGGACGGTGTTAGTGAGACGGGAAGAGGACATTAGGGACGGTGTTGGGACGGTGTTAGTCAGACGGGAAGAGGACATTAGGGACGGTGTTAGTCAGGACGGGAAGAGGACATTAGGGACGGCGTCAGTCAGACGGGAAGAGGACATTAGGGACGGTGTTAGTCAGGTCGGGAAGAGGATATTAGGGACGGTGTCAGTCAGGCGGGAAGAGGACATTAGGGACGGTGTCAGTCAGACGGGAAGAGGACATTAGGGATGGTGTCAGTCAGACGGGAAGAGGACATTAGGGACGGTGTCAGTCAGACGGGAAGAGGACATTAGGGACGGTGTCAGTCAGACGGGAAGAGGACATTAGGGACGGTGTCAGTCAGACGGGAAGAGGACATTAGGGACGGTGTTAGACAGGAAGAGGACATTAGGGACGGCGTCAGTCAGGCGGGAAGAGGACATTAGGGACGGCGTTAGACAGGAAGAAGACATTAGGGACGGCGTCAGTCAGACGGGAAGAGGACAGTAGGGACGGTGTCAGTCAGACGGGAAGAGAACATTAGGGATGGTGTTAGACAGGAAGAGGACATTAGGGACGGTGTCAGTCAGACGGGAAGAGGACATTAGGGACGGCGTCAGTCAGACGGGAAGAGGACATTAGGGACGGTGTCAGTCAGACGGGAAGAGGACATTAGGGACGGTGTTAGACAGGAAGAGGACATTAGGGACGGTGTCAGTCAGACAGGAAGAGGACATTAGGGACGGTGTCAGTCAGACGGGAAGAGGACATTAGGGACGGTGTTAGACAGGAAGAGGACATTAGGGACGGTGTCAGTCAGACAGGAAGAGGACATTAGGGACGGTGTCAGTCAGGACGGGAAGAGGACATTAGGGACGGTGTTAGTCAGACGGGAAGAGGACATTAGGGACGGTGTCAGTCAGACAGGAAGAGGACATTAGGGACGGTGTCAGTCAGGCGGGAAGAGGACATTAGGGACGGCGTCAGTCAGACGGGAAGAGGACATTAGGGACGGTGTCAGTCAGACGGGAAGAGGACATTAGGGACGGTGTCAGTCAGACGGGAAGAGGACATTAGGGACGGTGTCAGTCAGACGGGAAGAGGACATTAGGGACGGTGTCAGTCAGACGGGAAGAGGACATTAGGGACGGTGTTAGACAGGAAGAGGACATTGGGGACGGCGTCAGTCATGCGGGAAGAGGACATTAGAGACGGCGTTAGACAGGAAGAAGACATTAGGGACGGTGTCAGTCAGACAGGAAGAGGACATTAGGGACGGTGTCAGTCAGACGGGAAGAGGACATTAGGGACGGTGTTAGACAGGAAGAGGACATTAGGGATGGTGTTAGACAGGAAGAGGACATTAGGGACGGTGTCAGTCAGACAGGAAGAGGACATTAGGGACGGTGTCAGTCAGGACGGGAAGAGGACATTAGGGACGGTGTTAGTCAGACGGGAAGAGGACATTAGGGACGGTGTCAGTCAGACAGGAAGAGGACATTAGGGACGGTGTCAGTCAGGCGGGAAGAGGACATTAGGGACGGCGTCAGTCAGACGGGAAGAGGACATTAGGGACGGTGTCAGTCAGACGGGAAGAGGACATTAGGGACGGTGTCAGTCAGACGGGAAGAAGACATTAGGGACGGTGTCAGTCAGACGGGAAGAGGACATTAGGGACGGTGTCAGTCAGACGGGAAGAGGACATTAGGGACGGTGTTAGACAGGAAGAGGACATTGGGGACGGTGTTAGACAGGAAGAGGACATTAGGGACGGCGTCAGTCAGGCGGGAAGAGGACATTAGGGACGGCGTTAGACAGGAAGAAGACATTAGGGACGGCGTCAGTCAGACGGGAAGAGGACAGTAGGGACGGTGTCAGTCAGACGGGAAGAGAACATTAGGGATGGTGTTAGACAGGAAGAGGACATTAGGGACGGTGTCAGTCAGACGGGAAGAGGACATTAGGGACGGTGTTAGACAGGAAGAGGACATTAGGGACGGTGTCAGTCAGACAGGAAGAGGACATTAGGGATGGCGTCAGTCAGACAGGAAGAGGACATTAGGGACGGTGTCAGTCAGGTCGGGAAGAGGACATTAGGGACGGCGTTAGACAGACAGGAAGAGGACATTAGGGACAGCGTCAATCAGGCAGGAAGAGGACATTAGGGACGGTGTCAGTCAGGCGGGAAGGGGACATTAGGGACGGCGTTAGACAGGAAGAGGACATTAGGGACGGCGTTAGACAGGAAGAGGACATTAGGGACGGCATTAGACAGGAAGAGGACATTAGGGACGGCGTTAGACAGGAAGAGGACATTAGGGACGGCGTCAGTCAGACGGGAAGAGGACATTAGGGACGGCGTTAGACAGGAAGAGGACAATAGGGACGGTGTTAGACAGGAAGAGGACATTAGGGACGGCGTCAGTTAGGCGGGAAGAGGACATTAGGGACGGTGTCAGTCAGGCGGGAAGAGGACATTAGGGACGGTGTCAGACAGACGGGAAGAGGACATTAGGGACGGTGTCAGACAGACGGGAAGAGGACATTAGGGACGGCGTCAGTCAGACGGGAAGAGGACATTAGGGACGGCGTCAGTCAGACGGGAAGAGGACATTAGGGACGGCGTTAGACAGGAAGAGGACATTAGGGACGGTGTTAGACAGGAAGAGGACATTAGGGACGGCGTCAGTTAGGCGGGAAGAGGACATTAGGGACGGTGTCAGTCAGGCGGGAAGAGCACATTAGGGACGGTGTCAGACAGACGGGAAGAGGACATTAGGGACGGTGTCAGACAGACGGGAAGAGGACATTAGGGACGGTGTTAGACAGGAAGAGGACATTAGGGACGGTGTCAGTCAGACGGGAAGAGGACATTAGGGACGGCGTCAGTCAGGCGGGAAGAGGACATTAGGGACGGCGTTAGACAGGAAGAGGACATTAGGGACGGTGTCAGTCAGACGGGAAGAGGACATTAGGGACGGTGTTAGACAGGAAGAGGACATTAGGGACGGCGTCAGTCAGGCGGGAAGAGGACATTAGGGACGGTGTCAGTCAGACGGGAAGAGGACATTAGGGACGGCGTTAGACAGGTCGGGAAGAGGACATTAGGGACGGTGTCAGTCAGGACGGGAAGAGGACATTAGGGACGGTGTCAGTCAGGCGGGAAGAGGACATTAGGTACGGCGTTAGACAGGAAGAAGACATTAGGGACGGCGTCAGTCAGACGGGAAGAGGACATTAGGGACGGTGTCAGTCAGACAGAAAGAGGACATTAGGGACGGTGTCAGACAGACGGGAAGAGGACATTAGGGACGGTGTTAGACAGGAAGAGAACATTAGGGACGGCGTCAGTCAGACGGGAAGAGGACAGTAGGGACGGCGTTAGACAGGAAGAGGACATTAGGGAAGGTGTTAGACAGGAAGAGGACATTAGGGACGGCGTTAGACAGGAAGAGGACATTAGGGACGGTGTCAGACAGACGGGAAGAGGACATTAGGGACGGCGTCAGTCAGACGGGAAGAGGACATTAGGGACGGCGTTAGACAGGAAGAGGACATTAGGGACGGTGTAGGGACGGTGTTAGTCAGACGGGAAGAGGACATTAGGGACGGTGTCAGTCAGACGGGAAGAGGACATTAGGGACGGTGTTAGTCAGACGGGAAGAGGACATTAGGGACGGTGTTAGTCAGACGGGAAGAAGACATTAGGGACGTGTCAGTCAGACGGGAAGAGGACATTAGGGACGGCGTCAGTCAGGATGGGAAGAGGACATTAGGGACGGTGTCAGTCAGGTCGGGAAGAGGACATTAGGGACGGTGTCAGTCAGACGGGAAGAGGACATTAGGGACGGTGTTAGACAGCAAGAGGACATTAGGGACGGTGTCAGTCAGACAGGAAGAGGACATTAGGGACGGTGTCAGTCAGACGGGAAGAGGACATTAGGGACGGTGTTAGACAGGAAGAGGACATTAGGGATGGTGTTAGACAGGAAGAGGACATTAGGGACGGTGTCAGTCAGACAGGAAGAGGACATTAGGGACGGTGTCAGTCAGGACGGGAAGAGGACATTAGGGACGGTGTTAGTCAGACGGGAAGAGGACATTAGGGACGGTGTCAGTCAGACAGGAAGAGGACATTAGGGACGGTGTCAGTCAGGCGGGAAGAGGACATTAGGGACGGCGTCAGTCAGACGGGAAGAGGACATTAGGGACGGTGTCAGTCAGACGGGAAGAGGACATTAGGGACGGTGTCAGTCAGACGGGAAGAGGACATTAGGGACGGTGTCAGTCAGACGGGAAGAGGACATTAGGGACGGTGTCAGTCAGACGGGAAGAGGACATTAAGGACGGTGTTAGACAGGAAGAGGACATTTGGGGACGGCGTCAGTCATGCGGGAAGAGGACATTAGGGACGGCGTTAGACAGGAAGAAGACATTAGGGACGGCGTCAGTCAGACGGGAAGAGGACAGTAGGGACGGTGTCAGTCAGACGGGAAGAGATAATTAGGGATGGTGTTAGACAGGAAGAGGACATTAGGGACGGTGTTAGACAGGAAGAGGACATTAGGGACGGTGTCAGTCAGACGGGAAGAGGACATTAGGGACGGTGTCAGACAGACGGGAAGAGGACATTAGGGACGGCGTCAGTCAGACGGGAAGAGGACATTAGGGACGGTGTCAGTCAGGACGGGAAGAGGACATTAGGGACGGTGTTAGACAGGAAGAGGACATTAGGGACGGTGTCAGTCAGACAGGAAGAGGACATTAGGGATGGCGTCAGTCAGACAGGAAGAGGACATTAGGGACGGTGTCAGTCAGGTCGGGAAGAGGACATTAGGGACGGCGTTAGACAGACAGGAAGAGGACATTAGGGACAGCGTCAATCAGGCAGGAAGAGGACATTAGGGACGGTGTCAGTCAGGCGGGAAGAGGACATTAGGGACGGCGTTAGACAGGAAGAGGACATTAGGGACGGCGTTAGACAGGAAGAGGACATTAGGGACGGCATTAGACAGGAAGAGGACATTAGGGACGGCGTTAGACAGGAAGAGGACATTAGGGACGGCGTCAGTCAGACGGGAAGAGGACATTAGGGACGGTGTCAGTCAGACAGGAAGAGGACATTAGGGACGGTGTCAGACAGACGGGAAGAGGACATTAGGGACGGTGTTAGACAGGAAGAGAACATTAGGGACGGCGTCAGTCAGACGGGAAGAGGACAGTAGGGACGGCGTTAGACAGGAAGAGGACATTAGGGAAGGTGTTAGACAGGAAGAGGACATTAGGGACGGCGTTAGACAGGAAGAGGACATTAGGGACGGTGTCAGACAGACGGGAAGAGGACATTAGGGACGGCGTCAGTCAGGCGGGAAGAGGACATTAGGGACGGCGTTAGACAGGAAGAGGACATTAGGGACGGTGTAGGGACGGTGTTAGTCAGACGGGAAGAGGACATTAGGGACGGTGTCAGTCAGACGGGAAGAGGACATTAGGGACGGTGTTAGTCAGACGGGAAGAGGACATTAGGGACGGTGTTAGTCAGACGGGAAGAAGACATTAGGGACGTGTCAGTCAGACGGGAAGAGGACATTAGGGACGGCGTCAGTCAGGACGGGAAGAGGACATTAGGGACGGTGTCAGTCAGGTCGGGAAGAGGACATTAGGGACGGTGTCAGTCAGACGGGAAGAGGACATTAGGGACGGTGTTAGACAGGAAGAGGACATTAGGGACGGTGTCAGTCAGACAGGAAGAGGACATTAGGGACGGTGTCAGTCAGACGGGAAGAGGACATTAGGGACGGTGTTAGACAGGAAGAGGACATTAGGGATGGTGTTAGACAGGAAGAGGACATTAGGGACGGTGTCAGTCAGACAGGAAGAGGACATTAGGGACGGTGTCAGTCAGGACGGGAAGAGGACATTAGGGACGGTGTAAGTCAGACGGGAAGAGGACATTAGGGACGGTGTCAGTCAGACAGGAAGAGGACATTAGGGACGGTGTCAGTCAGGCGGGAAGAGGACATTAGGGACGGCGTCAGTCAGACGGGAAGAGGACATTAGGGACGGTGTCAGTCAGACGGGAAGAGGACATTAGGGACAGTGTCAGTCAGACGGGAAGAGGACATTAGGGACGGTGTCAGTCAGACGGGAAGAGGACATTAGGGACGGTGTCAGTCAGACGGGAAGAGGACATTAGGGACGGTGTTAGACAGGAAGAGGACATTTGGGGACGGCGTCAGTCATGCGGGAAGAGGACATTAGGGACGGCGTTAGACAGGAAGAAGACATTAGGGACGGCGTCAGTCAGACGGGAAGAGGACAGTAGGGACGGTGTCAGTCAGACGGGAAGAGAACATTAGGGATGGTGTTAGACAGGAAGAGGACATTAGGGACGGTGTTAGACAGACGGGAAGAGGACATTAGGGACGGTGTCAGTCAGGACGGGAAGAGGACATTAGGGACGGTGTTAGACAGGAAGAGGACATTAGGGACGGTGTCAGTCAGGACGGGAAGAGGACATTAGGGACGGTGTTAGACAGGAAGAGGACATTAGGGACGGTGTCAGTCAGACAGGAAGAGGACATTAGGGATGGCGTCAGTCAGACAGGAAGAGGACATTAGGGACGGTGTCAGTCAGGTCGGGAAGAGGACATTAGGGACGGCGTTAGACAGACAGGAAGAGGACATTAGGGACAGCGTCAATCAGGCAGGAAGAGGACATTAGGGACGGTGTCAGTCAGGCGGGAAGAGGACATTAGGGACGGCGTTAGACAGGAAGAGGACATTAGGGACGGCGTTAGACAGGAAGAGGACATTAGGGACGGCATTAGACAGGAAGAGGACATTAGGGACGGCGTTAGACAGGAAGAGGACATTAGGGACGGCGTTAGACAGGAAGAGGACATTAGGGACGGCGTTAGACAGGAAGAGGACATTAGGGACGGCGTTAGACAGGAAGAGGACATTAGGGACGGTGTCAGTCAGACGGGAAGAGGACATTAGGGACGGTGTCAGTCAGACAGGAAGAGGACATTAGGGACGGTGTTAGACAGGCAGGAAGAGGACATTAGGGACGGCGTCAGTCAGGACGGGAAGAGGACATTAGGGACAGCGTCAGTCAGGCAGGAAGAGGACATTAGGGACGGCGTCAGTCAGGACGGGAAGAGGACATTAGGGACGGCGTCAGTCAGACGGGAAGAGGACATTAGGGACGGTGTCAGTCAGACGGGAAGAGGACATTAGGGACGGTGTCAGTCAGACAGGAAGAGGACATTAGGGACAGCGTTAGACAGGCGCAGGTCTTACTTGAGTCCTGGCAGGTCTTTGACGCTGGCGGTGATCTCTCCAGCCTCAGGGGTGAGTTTCTCCACCAGCTCCAGGGCCCCCCAGAAAGACTTGTTCTGCCCCAGGAACGTCTTCTTGGCTGAGGGGGTCGGTAGAGGGAACGTTAGGCCAACAATACTACACAACACCAATGCTAAGATCATCCTGACAGGGCACTTCTAAGCATCCTGAATGAACAGAATCAGTAGGTTATAAATCTGTCACACTTACATCATTATAATCAGATGTAGAGTGTTTAATAGTCACATGTACAGGGATGCAGGTGTGATTGCAGGGTACAGTCAAACTTTTAGGTTCTGAGCTAACGAGTGAAACGAGATAATGACAAATGGTATTAAAACTATAGAAAAAAATACACTATATACATAACTGTAGCAAGGATGAATAAATACATGTCCATTGGGGGTAGAGGCAGAGTAAAGATCATAAGGGGAGTAGCAGGGAGGAAGGGGTTGCAGGTGGCTATTCAGCAGCCAGTCCTTCCAGTTTTTCCCATGATGCTCCTTTGCTGCCCGGTCTGAGTGATTGAAGATGGGAGAACAGGGCATGGCTTGGTGGCTGGGGTCCATGATGATCTTCTTGGCCTTCCTGCAACACCTGGTGTTGTAGGTGTCCTGTAGGGCAGGCAGTGGGCACCCAATACTGCGTTCGGCTGTATCACACTCTGAAGCGCCTTGTGGTCCGTACCAGGCTGGGATGCAGACCAACAGTATGCTCTCGAATTTACTCCTGTAGAACACAGAGCCCTCTGGGAAATGCAACATTTCTTCAGAATATTGAAGAGTCGCTGTCGTGCCATCACTACGATGTCCATGTGGTCAGACCATCAGATTCTCTGAGGTGTACGCTGACCGTCTCCATGGAGGCCCCGTTGAGGATGGGGGAGTATCCAGCCTGATTCCTCCTGAAGTCCACAATTTGTATTTTTTTATTTCACCTTTATTTAACCAGGTAGGCCAGTTGAGAACACCTTTATTTAACCAGGTAGGCCAGTTGAGAACACCTTTATTTAACCAAGTAGGCCAGTTGAGAACACCTTTATTTAACCAAGTAGGCCAGTTGAGAAAAAGTTCTCATTTACAACTGCGACCTGGTCAAGATAAAGCAAAGCACAGTGCGACACAAACAACAACACAGAGCTACAAATGAACAAACGTAGTCAATAACACAATAGAAAAGAAAGATTTTTCGATTTATGTACAGTGTGTGCAAATGTAGAAGAGTCGGGATAAATAGGCCATAGAAGCAAAAATAATTACAACTTAGCATTAATACTGGAGTGATATACACTGCTCAAAAAAATAAAAGGAACACTAAAATAACAGATCCTAGATCTGAATGAATGAAATATTCTTATTAAATACTTTTTTCTTTACATAGTTGAATGTGCTGACAACATGCGTTGGTGGGATGGAGCGAGACATGATGTCCCAGATGTGCTCAATTGGATTCAGGTCTGGGGAACGGGCAGGCCAGTCCATAGCATCAATGCCTTCCTCTTGCAGGAACTGCTGACACACTCCAGCCACATGAGGTCTAGCATTGTCTTGCATTAGGAGGAACCCAGGGCCAACAGCACCAGCATATGGTCTCACAAGGGGTCTGAGGATCTCATCTCGGTACCTAATGGCAGTCAGGCTACCTCTGGAGAGCACATGGAGGGCTGTGCGGCCCCCCAAAGAAATGCCACCCCACACCATGACTGACCCACCGCCAAACCGGTCATGCTGGATGATGTTGCAGGCAGCAGAACGTTCTCCACGGCGTCTCCAGACTCTGTCACGTCTGTCACATGTGCTCAGTGTGAACCTGCTTTCATCTGTGAAGAGCACAGGGCGCCAGTGGCGAATTTGCCAATCTTGGTGTTCTCTGGCAAATGCCAAACGTCCTGCACGGAGATGGGCTGTAAGCACAACCCCCACCTGTGGAAGTCGGGCCCTCATACCACCCTCATGGAGTCTGTTTCTGACCGTTTGAGCAGACACATGCACATTTGTGGCCTGCTGGAGGTCATTTTGCAGGGCTCTGGCGGTGCTCCTCCTTGCACAAAGGCGGAGGTAGCGGTCCTGCTGCTGCTGGGTTGTTGCCCTCCTACGGTCTCCTGATGTACTGGCCTGTCTCCTGGTAGCGCCTCCATGCTCTGGACACTACGCTGACAGACACAGCAAACCTTCTTGCCACAGCTCGCATTGTTGTGTCATCCTGGATGAGCTTGCACTACCTGAGCCACTTGTGTGAGTTGTAGACTCCATCTCATGCTACCACTAGAGTGAAAGCACCGCCAGCATTCAAAAGTGACCAAAACATCAGCCAGGAAGCATAGGAACTGAGAAGTGGTCTGTGGTCACCACCTGCAGAACCACTCCTTTATTGGGGGTGTCTTGCTATTTGCCTATAATTTCCACCTGTTGTCTATTCCATTTGCACAACAGCATGTGAAATTTATTGTCAATCAGTGTTGCTTCCTAAGTGGACAGTTTGATTTCATAGAAGTGTGATTGACTTGGAGTTACATTGAAGGCAGTCATTTGAGAAGCCAAGGCTATTGATTCTGCCGATAGGAATGCAGTGATTGACAGTCGAAAGCCTTGGCCAGGTCGATGAATACGGCTGCACAGTATTGTCTCTTATCGATGGCGGTTATGATATCATTTAGGACCTTGAGCGTGGCTGAGGTGCACCCATGACCAGCTCAGAAACCAGATTGCATAGTGGAGAAGGTACAGTGGGATTCGAAATGGTCGGTGATCTGTTTATTAACTTGGCTTTCAAATATTTTAGAAAGGCAGGGCAGGATGGATATAGGTGTATAACAGTTTGGGTCCAGGGTGTCTCCCCCTTTGAAGAGGGGGATGACCGCGGCAGCTTTCCAATCTTTGGGGATCTCAGATGATACAAAAAGGTTGAATAGGCTAGTAATAGGGGTTGCAACAATTTCGGCGGATAATTTTAGGATGAGAGTCTAGCCCGGCTGATTTGTAGGGGTCCAGATTTGGCAGCGATTTCAGAACATCAGCTATCTGGATTTGTGTGAAGGAGAAATGGGGGAGGCTTGGGCAGGTTGCTGGGGCTTTTCAATGCTAATGCAGAACGCCACAGGATGATTTTGTGCTGGTCAAGGGGAGTCAAGTCTGGGGTGAACCAAGGGCTATATCAGATCTTAGTTCTACATTTATTGAATGGGACATGCTTATTTAAGGTGGAGAGGAAAGCACTTTAGAAGAGCATCCTCTACTGACGGGATGAGGTCAATATCCTTCCAGGATACCCAGGCCAGGTTGGTTAGAAAGGCCTGCTTGCAGAAGTGTTTTAGGGAACGTTTGACAGTGATGAGGGGTGGTCGTTCGACCGCGGACCCATTACGGACGCAGGCAGTGAGGCAGTGACGCTGAGATCCTGGTTGAAGACAGCAGAGGTGTATTTAGAGGGCAAGTTGGTCAGGATGTTATCTAAGAGGGTGCCCGTGGTTACAGATTTTGGGTTGTAACTGGTAGGTTCCTTGATAATTTGTGTGAGATTGTGTTAAGCATGTCCCAGTTTAGGTCACCTAGCAGCACGAGTAATGAAGATAAATGGGGGATAATCAATTCACATGGTGTCCAGGGCACAGCTGTGAGCTGAAGGGGGTCAATGACAAGCGGCAACAGTGAGAGACTTGTTTCTGGAAAGGTGGATTTCTAAAAGTAGAAGCTCAAATTGTTTGGGCACAGACCTGGATAGTAAGACAGAACTCTGCAGGCTAACTCTGCCCCCTTTGGTAGTTTTATCTTGTCGGAAAATGTTATAGTTAGGGATGGAAATGTCAGGATTTTTGGTGGCCTTCCTAAGCCAGGATTAAGACACGGCTAGGACATCCGGGTTGGCAGAATGTGCTAAAGCAGTGAGTAAAAAAACTTAGGGAGGATTCTAATGAGCAATTAATACAGGTAACGAGTGGAGGACAGATGAGCTTCTTAAAGAAGAAGTTACAGGTCTGTGAGAGCCAGTAATCTTGCTTGTTTGTAGGTGACCAAATACTTATTTTCCACCATAATTTGCAAATAAATAAATTAAAAACCCTACAATGCGATTTTTTTTCTCATTTTGTCTGTCATAGTTGAAGTGTACCTATGATGAAAATTACAGGCCTCTCTCATCTTTGTAAGTGGGAGAACTTGCACAATTGGTGGCTGAGTAAATACTTTTTTGCCACACTGTATGTTGACGACCTGTTTAAAGGTCTTACTCACGTCAGCTACGGAGAGCGTGATCACAGTCGTCCGGAACAGCTGATGCTCTCATACATGCCTCAGTGTTGCTTGCCTCGAAGCGAGCATGGAAGTGATTTAGCTCGACTGGTAGGCTCGTATCACTGGGCAGCTCACGGCTGTGCTTCCCTTTTTAGTCTGTAATAGTTTGCAAGCCATGCCACATAAGACGAGCGTCGGGGCCGGTGTAGTAGTATGACAATCTTAGCCCTGTATTGACGCTTTTCCTGTCTGATGGTTTGTCGGAGGGCATAGCAGGATTTCTTATAAGCTTCCGGGTTAGAGTCCCGCACCTTGAAAGTGGCAGCTCTACCCTTTAGCTCAGTGTGAATGTTGCCTGTAATCCATGGCTTCTGGTTGGGGTATGTATGTACAGTCACTGTGGGGACCACGTCCTCGATGCACTTATTGATAAAGACAGTGACTGATGTGGTGTACTCCTCAATGCCTTCGGAAGATTCTGAACATATTTTAGTCTGTGCTGCAAAACAGTCCTGTAGTTTAGCATCTGCTTCATCTGACCACTTTTTTATAGACCGAGTCACTGGTGCTTCCTGCTTTCATTTGTGCTTGTAAGCAGGAATCAGGAGGATAGAGTTGTGGTCGAATTTACCAAATGGAGGGCGAGGGAGAGCTTTGTACGCGTCTCTGTGTGTGGAGTACAGATGATCTAGAATTTTTTTCCCCCTCTGGTTGCACATTTAACATGTTGATAGAGATTTGGGAGGACTGATTTAAGTTATCCTGTATTAAAGTCTCCGGCCACTAGGAGCGCCGCCTCTGGGTGAGTGGTTTCCTGTTTGCTTATTTCCTTACTCAGCTGACTGAGTGCGGTCAGTGCCAGCTTCTCTCTGTGGTGGTAAATAAACAGCCACGAAAAGTATAGCTGAAAACTCTCTAGGCAAGAAGTGTGGCCTGCAATTTATCACAATATACTCAGGCGAGCAAAATCTAGAGACCCTCCTTAGATTTTGTGAACCAACTGTTGTTTACAAACAGACCGCCCCCACTCGTCTGTGCTGTTCTGTCTTGCCACTGCAGCGTATATCCCGCTAGCTGAAAATCCATGTCCTCAAGTAATATTGACGGTAACGGCAGCTTTCCCAGTCGCCTTCTGCGTGGTCCTCGCAAGGCATCCCGCTCTGTGTCCCCTGCACCTTCACCTCTTCCTCTTGCAAATAACTGGGATGTTGGCCTTGTCGGATGTTAGGAGAATGTCCTGTGCGTCTTGCTTGTTGAAGAAAAAATCTTAGTCTAATCCAAGGTGAGTGATCGCTGTCCTGATATCCAGAAGCTCTTTTTTGCCATAAGATACAGTTGCAGAAACATTATGTACAAAATAAAAAGACAAATATCGCGAAAAAAACATAATTGTGTGGGCGCCCGTAAAACTGCTGCCATTTCTTCCGGCGCCATTTTAATTTAATCTGGTGACGGAGTCGGCGTATTCATTGATGTTAATCTCCTGAGCACTCCAGCACTTCCCTCTTGAGTCGTTGTTTTGAAGGCAGGGAGAAGCAAGATGGAGTAATGGTCGGATTTTCCAAAAGGAGGACAAGAGCGGGCCTTATACCCCATGTCCAAAAGGCGTGTAGCAGTGGTCAAGAGTAGAATTTCCACGAGTAAGACAGTCCACGAGTAAGATGTGTTGGTAAAAATTTGAGAGCATGGTTCTCAAATTATTATTATTAAAGATATGACTGAGGATTCTTGTTACACCAGAGAAAGAAGCCTACATCGATACAAACATGTCCCAGATCTGTTCTGCCAACCAACTCCTATGGTCACTCCTATGTCACGTTTGGTGAAACAAGACCGCACAAACAGATCTGGGACGAGAACAAACAATAACATAGGTAGGTAGCCCAAGTCTCTGTACTTTTGAGTCCGTGTTTGAGGCAGTGCTCCATGACCACGAAGAACTGCTGTAACGGAGCGTAGTCAGAGTCCAAGGTCCTGCCCAGGTTCAGGGCCGACTCAATCAGACCCTTGATGCTCAGCTTAGCCATGTTCATCAGGTTCAACCGCTCGATGGCTATAGGGTCCTTCGGATCTGGACAGAGGGATAGAGGGAGAGAATAGAGGAAGAAATAGAGGGACAAGTAGAAAAGATAAAGGTGAGAGGGAAGAGAGAGAAAGAAGATGTCAACAAACAAACCCTGGTACAATAGTCACCATGTCACCAACACTAATTGAAGGCAGCAGCCAATCAAAACTGAGAATACAGAGAGGAAGAATATCTTCCAACAGACAGGATGTAGCAACAAACCTTTTCACCCGCCAGCGCATATTGCCAGGCAAAATGTCAGAATTGGAGAACCAAAATCAAGCATTTTTGCAGGTAAATGACAAAAAAAATGACAAAAGAAAAATCCCTGTGAAATCCTTCAAGTTCTTTCTTCAGCAAGACACACTACTGTTATTTGGACCCATGTCTTCTAATAGTGAGACAACAAAGAAAGTCATTGACTAATCTGACTGCAAAACTGGCAAAGAATATCACAGCCACCTTTTCACATTCCAACCGGGTCTCATTACCACTGACCAGACTGTCTTCAAGGCTGTGACATGGTCCCGCCCTCGGGAGACAGCCTACTGGATGTCAATATAAATATCAAGCAACTACAATATACAGTTGAAGTCAGAAGTTTACATACACTTAGGTTGGAGTCATTAAAACTGGTTTTTCAACCACTCCACAAATGTATTGTTAACAAACTATAGTTTTGGCAAGTCGGTTAGGACATCTACTTTGTGCATGACAAGTCATTTTTCCAATAATTGTTTACAGACAGATTATTTCACTTATAATTCACTGTGTATCTCAATTCCAGTGGGTCAGAAGTTTACATACACTAAGTTGACTGTGCTGTCATGATGGGGCCCTTTATGGGTATAGCTAGTGGCTTCCCCCTCTCTCTCCTACACCCAGGTTCTATTATCTCAAGTCGTAAATTCCTGGAGGAGACGCTCTCCCCCTGGCCATGCAGAAAGAGACACAGAGAGAACAAAATATTTCACTTGGCGAACTCCTAAATCCCCCAAAATGAGGATTTGACACAAAATGTCCACTTGTGAGAAGGTAGGAATGGTCTGTGGACACTTGAGGGACGGGTATGACAAGTGTGTTTCATTTGGTGACCCCAGAGAGGACAGAAAACACAAATATATATCTCGGAATATGTACATTTATCAATTTTTTTTATTTTTATTTTTTTTTATTTTACCTTTATTTAACCAGGTAGGCAAGTTGAGAACAAGTTCTCATTTACAATTGCGACCTGGCCAAGATAAAGCAAAGCAGTTCGACAGATACAACAACACAGAGTTACACATGGAGTAAAACAAACATACAGTCAATAATAAAGTATAAACAAGTCTATATACAATGTGAGCAAATGAGGTGAGAAGGGAGGTAAAGGCAAAAAAAAGGCCTTGGTGGCAAGGTAAATACAATATAGCAAGTAAAACACTGGAATGGTAGTTTTGCAATGGAAGAATGTGCAAAGTAGAAATAAAAATAATGGGGTGCAAAGGAGCAAAATAAATAAATAAATTAAATACAGTTGGGAAAGAGGTAGTTGATAGGGCTAAATTATATGTGGGCTATGTACAGGTGCAGTAATCTGTGAGCTGCTCTGACAGTTGGTGCTTAAAGCTAGTGAGGGAGATAAGTGTTTCCAGTTTCAGAGATTTTTGTAGTTCGTTCCAGTCATTGGCAGCAGAGAACTGGAAAGAGAGGCGGCCAAAGAAAGAATTGGTTTTGGGGGTGACTAGAGAGATATACCTGCTGGAGCGTGTGCTACAGGTGGGAGATGCTATGGTGACCAGCGAGCTGAGATAAGGGGGGACTTTACCTAGTAGGGTCTTGTAGATGACATGGAGCCAGTGGGTTTGGCGACGAGTATGAAGCGAGGGCCAGCCAACGAGAGCGTACAGGTCGCAATGGTGGGTAGTGTATGGGGCTTTGGTGACAAAACGGATTGCACTGTGATAGACTGCATCCAGTTTGTTGAGTAGGGTATTGGAGGCTATTTTGTAAATTACATCGCCAAAGTCGAGGATTGGTAGGATGGTCAGTTTTACAAGGGTATGTTTGGCAGCATGAGTGAAGGATGCTTTGTTGCGAAATAGGAAGCCAATTCTAGATTTAACTTTGGATTGGAGATGTTTGATATGGGTCTGGAAGGAGAGTTTACAGTCTAACCAGACACCTAAGTATTTGTAGTTGTCCACGTATTCTAAGTCAGAGCCGTCCAGAGTAGTGATGTTGGACAGGCGGGTAGGTGCAGGTAGTGATCGGTTGAAGAGCATGCATTTAGTTTTACTTGTATTTAAGAGCAGTTGGAGGCCACGGAAGGAGAGTTGTATGGCATTGAAGCTTGCCTGGAGGGTTGTTAACACAGTGTCCAAAGAAGGGCCGGAAGTATACAGAATGGTGTCGTCTGCGTAGAGGTGGATCAGAGACTCACCAGCAGCAAGAGCGACCTCATTGATGTATACAGAGAAGAGAGTCGGTCCAAGAATTGAACCCTGTGGCACCCCCATAGAGACTGCCAGAGGTCCGGACAACAGACCCTCAGATTTGACACACTGAACTCTATCAGAGAAGTAGTTGGTGAACCAGGCGAGGTAATCATTTGAGAAACCAAGGCTGTTGAGTCTGCCGATGAGGATGTGGTGATTGACAGAGTCGAAAGCCTTGGCCAGATCAATGAATACGGCTGCACAGTAATGTTTCTTATCGATGGCGGTTAAGATATCGTTTAGGACCTTGAGCGTGGCTGAGGTGCACCCATGACCAGCTCTGAAACCAGATTGCATAGCAGAGAAGGTATGGTGAGATTCAAAATGGTCGGTAATCTGTTTGTTGACTTGGCTTTCGAAGACCTTAGAAAGGCATGGTAGGATAGATATAGGTCTGTAGCAGTTTGGGTCAAGAGTGTCCCCCCCTTTGAAGAGGGCGATTGACCGCAGCTGCTTTCCAATCTTTGGGAATCTCAGACGACATGAAAGAGAGGTTGAACAGGCTAGTAATAGGGGTGGCAACAATTTCGGCAGATAATTTTAGAAAGAAAGGGTCCAGATTGTCTAGCCCGGCTGATTTGTAGGGGTCCAGATTTTGCAGCTCTTTCAGAACATCAGCTGAATGGATTTGGGAGAAGGAGAAATGGGGAAGGCTTGGGCGAGTTGCTGTTGGAGGTGCAGTGCTGTTGACAGGGGTAGGAGTAGCCAGGTGGAAAGCATGGCCAGCAGTAGAAAAATGCTTATTGAAATTTTCAATTATGGTGGATTTATCAGTGGTGACAGTGTTTCCTATCTTCAGTGCAGTGGGCAGCTGGGAGGAGGTGTTCTTATTCTCCATGGACTTTACAGTGTCCCAGAACTTTTTTGAGTTAGTGTTGCAAGAAGCAAATTTCTGCTTGAAAAAGCTAGCCTTGGCTTTTCTAACTGCCTGTGTATAATGGTTTCTAGCTTCCCTGAACAGCTGCATATCACGGGGGCTGTTCGATGCTAATGCAGAACGCCATAGGACGTTTTTGTGTTGATTAAGGGCAGTCAGGTCTGGGGAGAACCAAGGGCTATATCTGTTCCTGGTTGTAAATTTCTTGAATGGGGCATGTTTATTTAAGATGGTTAGGAAGGCATTTTTAAAAAATATCCAGGCATCCTCTACTGACGGGATGAGGTCAATATCCTTCCAGGATACCCCGGCCAGGTCGATTAGAAAGGCCTGCTCGCTGAAGTGTTTCAGGGAGCGTTTTACAGTGATGAGAGGAGGTCGTTTGACCGCTGACCCATTACGGATGCAGGCAATGAGGCAGTGATCGCTGAGATCTTGGTTGAAGACAGCAGAGGTGTATTTAGAGGGGAAGTTGGTTAGGATGATATCAATGAGGGTGCCCGTGTTTAAGGCTTTGGGGAGGTACCTGGTAGGTTCATTGATAATTTGTGTGAGATTGAGGGCATCAAGTTTAGATTGTAGGATGGCTGGGGTGTTAAGCATGTTCCAGTTTAGGTCGCCTAGCAGCACGAGCTCTGAAGATAGATGGGGGGCAATCAGTTCACATATGGTGTCCAGAGCACAGCTGGGGGCAGAGGGTGGTCTATAGCAGGCGGCAACGGTGAGAGATTTGTTTTTAGAAAGGTGGATTTTTAAAAGTAGAAGTTCAAATTGTTTGGGTACAGACCTGGATAGTAGGACAGAACTCTGCAGGCTATCTTTGCAGTAAATTGCAACACCGCCCCCTTTGGCAGTTCTATCTTGTCTGAAAATGTTGTAGTTTGGAATTAAAATGTCTGAATTTTTGGTGGTCTTCCTAAGCCAGGATTCAGACACAGCTAGAACATCCGGGTTGGCAGAGTGTGCTAAAGCAGTGAATAGAACAAACTTAGGGAGGAGGCTTCTAATGTTAACATGCATGAAACCAAGGCTATTACGGTTACAGAAGTCGTCAAAAGAGAGCGCCTGGGGAATAGGAGTGGAGCTAGGCACTGCAGGGCCTGGATTCACCTCTACATCGCCAGAGGAACATAGGAGGAGTAGAATAAGGGTGCGACTAAAAGCAATAAGAATTGGTCGTCTAGAACGTCTGGAACAGAGAGTAAAAGGAGGTTTCTGGGGGCGATAAAATAGCATCAAGGTATAATGTACAGACAAAGGTAAGGTAGGATGTGAATACAGTGGAGGTAAACCTAGGTATTGAGTGATGAAGAGAGAGATATTGTCTCTAGAAACATCATTGAAACCAGGAGATGTCATTGCATGTGTGGGTGGTGGAAC
The DNA here is from genome assembly GCF_057628025.1 of Oncorhynchus mykiss. Taxonomy (NCBI): domain Eukaryota; kingdom Metazoa; phylum Chordata; class Actinopteri; order Salmoniformes; family Salmonidae; genus Oncorhynchus; species Oncorhynchus mykiss. The sequence goes on from NC_143027.1 coordinate 1,113,410, forward strand.
TAATAGGTTGGATAAGGTATAGTGAGCAGGACTAGAGGCTCTACAGTGAAATAAGCCAATAAACACTAACCAGAACAGCAATGGACAAGACATATTGACATTAAGGAGAGGCATGCTTAGTCGAGTGATCAAAAGGGTCCAGTGAGTGGAGAGGTTGGTTTAGGGTCACGGCGATTTAGACAGCTAGCCAAGCCAACCGGTAGCAAGCTAGCATAGGATGGAGTCTGTTGTTAGCCACCTCTTGCGTTCGGTCAGTAGATTAGTGGGGTTCCGTGTGGTAGAGGGGATTAATCCAAATCACACAACAACAAAAATAAGAACAATAGATATAGTTATAGAGGCCCGAGAAGAAAACATAATAATTCAAATAAATAAATTGTCCGATTGTCTATTCAGATAGCAGCCGGAAAGACAGCTAACGGTTAGCGGGCCGCAGATGGGCGTTCCGGTAACGTCGCGACAGAGGAGCCAGCCGGATCTCCTTCAGGTAGATAACGTCGGCAGTCCGGTTGTGAAGGCCCGGTGGGGCTCCGCGTAGGCAGTGAAACGGGTCCGGATAGGTGACTGCAGCCCAGGAGTGAATGATGGAACTCAGGCGTGATTGACGGAGCTGGCTAGCACCGGAACAATCGATGTTTGCTCCGGAATCGACGAAAGCCGACTGTCACACGGATAGCAGCTAGCTAGCTGTGAGATCCGGGTATGAATGTCCAGAGAGCAGTTGAAATCCAGGGACATGGAGAGAAAAATTGGTCCGGTATGTTCCGTTCCGAGCCGCGCTGCGCCGTACAAAACTGGCGATAGATTTTCGATAGATTTTCGAACTAAAGGACAGCCGATGACCACAAACCGTGGTTAGCTTCTGATTAGCTTCTGGGCTAGCTCCTGGCTAGCTTCTGGCTAGCTTCTGGCCAGCCTCCTGGAGTTTCTGGCTAGCTTCCTGAAGGATTGCAGATCTGAGGTAAATAATACTTTTTTATAAATATAAATTGGTGAGGCTGGTTGCAGGAGAGTGTTTAGAAGATGAGTTGATGGAAAATAAAAATAAAATGTATGTGAAAAAAGTTGTAAATATATATATATACAGGACACGACAAGACGAGGACAAAAGACGTCTGAACTGCTATGCGATCTTGGAAGAGATGTAAATCTAAAGATAGATCTAAATAGATAAGATAATAGATAATAGATAATAGATAATAGATATAATAGTAGATCTAAATGAATTGCTAAGGAGGATCCTCACTATTAAGCCACATTTCATCATTTAGTTGTGTGCTAAGTAAATCCTGATGGACAGATTTCAATGTTGATTATGGGGTTTGCATCTAATTATTGTATAAAATGAACGAGTAAAGATACAAATATTTGCGAAATGATGTAAGGTGATGTTAAACCTTTAAAGTTTATCCAAGTCATTGGCCCGCACCCGTGAGCACAGACATGATCAGGCATCATGAAACAACCCTTTTATACTGTTACGAATAAAAACCCCTCCTGAGGAAATCCTCTTCAGACCACGCGTACCTCATTGGACACTGAGGGGCACAGGTTGAGGTTAGACCACAACAACCTCAGTATAAACTAAGGTTGTAATGGTTGTTGAAATCCTACCATACCACGTGGAGCATTGGCTACACAGCTGAACTCTGAGACTATCGATCCCTACAGAATAATAGCAAATCTTAGATACTAATTACTAGTTTGCAGCTAGAAATTATGTCAACCTGAGATGCGAAGACCGACAACTGCCGAAACATCTATTCCATGAGAACATTTCTGAATGATACTCTGAAGTACTCATTCTAACCACGAAATACTTCAGGGAATCAGAGAGACGCTCGGACGAACTCTCCAATAGAAGGACTGACGATTCCAACAGAGATCACACACTGGGCGTAAATCTATATTGATTGAGACGAAGCGTTCATGTGCAAAGGATTAGCATTTCAATTCATATAATTATCAACGGTGTAGTGACTCCTTTTGTCTTTTCCACCCGTTTTATTCCACACCCACTTCCCTTTGTCCATCAAGCCATCATATCGGCCCACTAGGGAACCTCCTCATTTCCTTGTAACAATAACTGTTGTTTGTTTGTGCATTTCTGTGATTATTTCATTAGTAAATAAATGATTAAGACAATTGGTGTATGGATGACTCATAGTAAAGGCTGGGTTCATGCAGACAACCAACAATTTACGATGTTTGGAATGAGACTAACGTGAGGTAAAGAATAATTCATTAATTAGAAGACTAATTGATCAGATATTAAAATAAATATATTAAAATATCTGAAGGTTGATATTAAAATATCTGAAGAGTTCTATTAGGAAAAGTATACCTTTTTAATGTGAAGATTTTCCTTAGTGGATATATTGAAGCAACATCCCAAGACATCAGTCAGGAAGTTAAAGCTTGGTTGCAAATGGGTCTTCCAAATGGACAATGACCCCAAGAATACTTCCAAAGTTGTGGCAAAATGGCTCAAGGACAACAAAGTCAAGGTATTGGAGTGAACACCACAAAGCCCTGAACTCGATCCTAACGAAAATGTAGGCAGAACTGATAAAGTGTGTGCGAGCAAGGAGGCCTACAAACCTGACTCAGTTACACCAGCTCTGTCAGGAGGAATAGGCCAAAATTCACCCCAACTTATTGTGGAAGGCTACCCAAGTTAAACAATTCAAAGGCAATGCTACCAAATACTAATTGAGAGTATGTAAACTTCTGACCCACTGGGAAAGTGATGAAAGAAATAAAAGCTGAAATAAATCATTATCTCTACTATTATTCTGACATTTCTCATTCTGTAAATAAAGTGGTGATCCTAACTGACTGAAGACAGGCAATCTTTACTATGATGTCAAGTATTGTGATAAACTGAGTTTAAATGTATTTGGCGAAGGTGTCGTTAAAATAATTTTGCATATGCAGTAGATGGTATAAAGTACAGTATCTACATATGAGATGAGTAATGTAGGGTATGTAAACATTATATAAAGTGGCATTGTTTCAAGTGGTTAGTGATACATTTATTACATCAATTTTTCCATTATTAAAGTGGCTAGAGTTGAGTCAGTATGTTGGCAACAGCCACTCAATGTTATTGATGGCAGATTAACAACCTGATGGCCTTGAGATAGAAGCTGTTTTTCAGTCTCTCGTTCCCAGCTTTGATGCACCTGTACTGACCTCGCCTTCTGGATGATAGCGGGGTGAACAGGCAGTGGCTTGGGTGGTTGTTGTCCTTGATGATCTTTTTGGCCTTCCTGTGACATCGGGTGGTGTAGGTGTCCTGGAGGGCAGGTGGTTTGCCCCCGGTGAGGAGTTGTGCAGACCTCACAACCCCCTGGAGAACCTTACGGTTGTGGGCGGGGCAGTTGTCGTACCAGGCAGTGATACAGCCCGACAGGATACTCTCGATTGTGCATCTGTAAAAGTTTGTGAGTGTTTTTGGTAACAATCCGAATTTCTTCAGCCTCCTGAGGTTGAAGAGGCGCTGTTGCGCCTTCTTCACCAAGCTGTCTGTGTGGGTGGACCATTTCAGTTTGTCCGTGATGTGTACGCCGAGGAACTTAAAAAACATTCACCTTCTCCACTACTGTCCCATCGATGTGGATAGGGGGCTGCTCCCTCTGCTCCCTCTGCTAAAGTCCACGATCATCTCCTTTATTTTGTTGACATTGAGTGTGAGGTTATTTTCCTGACACCACATTCCGAGGGCCCTCACCTCCTCCCTGTAGGCCGTCTCATTGTTGTTGGTAATCAAGCCTACCACTGTAGTGTTGTCTGCAAACTTGATGATTAAGTTGGAGGCGTGCATGGCCACGCAATCTTGGGTGAACAGGGAGTACAGGAGAGGGCTGAGAATGCACCCTTGTGGAGCCCCAGTGTTGAGGATAAGCGGGGTGGAGATGTTGTTACCTACCCTCACCACCTGGGGGCGGCCGGTCAGGAAGTCCAGGAGCCAGTTGCACAGGGCGGGGTCGAGACCCAGGGTCTCGAGCTTAATGACGAGTTTGGAGGGTACTATGGTGTTAAATGCTGAGCTGTAGTCGATGAACAACATACTTACACAGTTATTCCTCTTGTCCAGATGGGTTAGGGCAGTGTACAGTGTGATTGCATCGTTTGTGGACCTATTAGAGCGGCAAGCAAATTGGAGTGGGTCTAGGGTGTCAGGTAGGGTGGAGGTGATATGGTCCTTGACTAGTCTCTCAAAGCACTTCAAGATGACAGAAGTGAGTGCTATGGGGCGGTAGTCATTTAGCTTAGTTACCTTAGCTTTCTTGGGAACAGGAACAATGCCCTCTTGAAGCATTTGGGGACAGCAAACTGGGATAAGGTTTGATTGAATACGTCCATAAACACACCAGCCAGCTGGTCTGCGCATGCTCTGAGGACACGGCTGGGGATGCCGTCTGGGCCTGCAGCCTTGCAAGGGTTAACACGTTTAAATGTTTTACTCATGTTGGCTGCAGTGAAGGAGAGCCCGCAGGTTTTGGTAGCGGGCCGTGTCAGTGGCACTGTATTGTCCTCAAAGCGAGCAAAGAAGTTTAGTTTGTCTGGGAGCAAGACATCGTGATCCGTGACGGGGCTGGTTTTTCTTTTGTAGTCCGTGATTGACCCTGCAACATACCTCTCGTGTCTGAGCTGTTGAATTGCGACTCTACTTTGGCTCTATACTGACGCTTAGCTTGTTTGATTGCCTTGGAGGGAATAGCTACACTGTTTGTATTCGGTCATGTTTCCGGTCACCTTGCCCTGATTAAAAGCAGTGGTTCGCCCTTCCAGTTTTGCGCGAATGCTGCCATCAATCCACGGTTTCTGGTTGGAATGTTTTAATAGACACTGTGGGTCCAACATCACCGATGCCCTTGCAAATAAACTCACTCACCGAATCAGCAATTCATCAATGTTGTTGTCCGACGCTATGCGGACCATAATCCAGTCCACGTGATCGAAGCAATCTAGAAGCGTGGAATCCGATTGGCCGGACCAGCGTTGAACAGACCTGAGCACGGGCGTTTCCTGTTTTAGTTTCTGTCTATAGGCTGGGAGTAACAAAATGGAGTCGTGGTCAGATTTTCCAAAAGGAGGGCGGGGGAGGACTTTATAAGCGTTGCAGGAAGTTAGAATAACAATGATCCAGGGGGGCTTATTGCGCTCTGGCGAATCCTTGTGGTGGGCCGGGTGCCTGCAGGTTAACCTCGGTCGTCAGTTGAATGGTGTTGCCTCAGACAAATTGGTGCCGCTGGCTTCGAGGTTAAGCGGGCAGGTGTTAAGAAGTGCGGTTTGGCGGGTCATGTTTTAAAGGACACATGACTCGACCGTCGCCTCGTCGCCTCCCGAGCCCATCGGGTAGTTGCAGCGATGAGACAAGATCGTAATCACAAAATTGGGGAGAAAAAGGGCAGAATTTAATTGAAAAAAATAAATAATAATTCACAACATTCACTTAAAATGAACCTTACAAATAGCAATGTTGGGAGATTTGGAAAGCCATAGTCAATAAATAATAACAATACTAGTAGGAAAGGTTTTCATCTTTAGCTCACAATCTGTGGATACTATATGATTAGAACAGTTAAAAATGTAAAACATCACAATTAAAAAATATACATGGAAACCAAACGAGGGTGGTCTATTGTGATAGGTGGGATGGGCTGCCTGTGTTCAGTAATGTATTATTGTTATGTGATTGCTGTATATAAAACAGTACCATGTATGAAAAATGTGTACTGTACACTACTTGTCAATAGTTCTAGAACATCTACTCATTCAAGGGTTTTTGTTTATTTTTACTATTTTCTACATTGCAGAATAATAGTGAACACATCAAAACTATGGAATCATGTAGTAACCAAAAAAGTGTTAACAAATCAAAATATATTTTAAATTATTCAAAGTAGCCACCCTTGACAAAGCTTTGCACACTCTTGGCATTATGTCAACCAACTTCATCAGGTAGTCACCTGGAATGTATTTCAATTAACAGGTGTGACTTGTTAAAAGTTCATTTGTGGAATTTCTTTCCCTTCTTGATGCGTTTGAGCCAATCAGTTGTGTTGTGACAAGGTAGGGGGGTATACAGAAGACAGCCCTATTTGGTAAAATACCAAGTCCATATTATGGCAAGAACAGCTCAAATAAGCAAAGAGAAATGACAGTCCATCATTACTTTAACACATGAAGGTCAGTAAATCCGGAGAATTTCAAGAACTGAAAGTTTCTTCAAGTGCAGTTGCAAAAACCATCAAGCGCAATGATGAAACTGGCTCTCATGAGGACCACCACAGGAAAGGAAGACCCAGAGTTACCTCTGCTGCAGAGGATACGTTCATTAGTTACCAGCTTCACAGACACATCAAGTAACAGACACATCTCAAAATCAAAGGCTCAGAGAGAGACTGTGTGAATCAGCCCTTTATGGTCGAATTGCAGCAAAGGAAACCACTACTAAAAGGACACCAATCAGAAGACACTTGCTTGGGCCAAGAAACACAAGCAATGGACATTAGACCGGTGGAAATGTGTCCTTTGGTCTGGAGTTTGGAGATTTTTTATTCAAACCGCAGTGTCTTTGTGAGATGCGGCGTGGGTAAACGGATGATCTCCGCATGTGTATTTCCCACCGTGAAGCATGGCGGAGGTGGTGGTGAGAAGGTGTGGGTGTGCTTTGGTGTTGACACTGTCAGCGATTTATTTAGAATTCAAGGCACAATTAACCAGCATGGCTACCACAGCATTCTGCAGCGATACGCCATCCCATCTGGTTTGGGCTTAGTGGGACTATCATTTATTTTTTGAGAGGACAATGACCCAACACACCTCCAGGCTGTGTAAGGGCTATTTGACCAAGAAGGTGCTGCATCAGATGACCTGGCCTCCACAATCCCCTGACCTCATCCAAATTGAGATGTTTTGGGATGAGTTGGACCGCAGAGTGTAGGAAAAGCAGCCAACAAGTGCTCAGCATATGTGGGAACTCTTTCAAGACTGTTGGAAAAGCATTCCAGGTGAAGCTCATTGAGAGAACGCCAACAGTGTGCGAAGCTGTCAAGGCAAAGGGTGGCTATTTGAAGAATCTCAAATATAAAATAGATTTTGATTTGTTTAACACTTTTTTGGTTACTACATGATTCCATGTGTAATTTCATTGTAGAATAATAGTGAACAAATCAACTACGTAGAAAATAGCAAAAAATAAAGAAAAACCCTTCAATGAGTAGTTGTGTCCAAACTTTTGACCGGCAGTGTATGAAAACCTGTATAAGAGTGGGGGAAATGGATGGGTTAATACATCTGTTTATTTTAAATTACTGTTGTGCGGCTTGTGGCACTCAACTTGAATGCACCTCAAGAAGAACATTTATCTCGCCTAGAACAAAAAGCAAGCTACACTGAACAAACCATATCAATGCAACAATTTCTGAAGACATTACTGAGTTAAAATTCATAAGGAAATCAGTGAATTTAAATAAATTAGGCTCTAATCTATGGATTTCACAAGACTGGGAATACAGATATGCATCTGTGGGTCACAGATATCTTAAAACAAAGTTAGGTGCTTAGATCAGCAAACCGGTATCTGGTGTGACCACCATGTGCCTCATGCAGCGTGACATCTTCTCAGAGTTAATTGTGGTCTGTGGAATGTTGTCCCAATGGCTGTGGGATGGCGTCCCAATGGCTGTGGGATGGTGTCCCAATGGCTGTGGAATGGTGTCCCAATGGCTGTGGGATGGTGTCCCAATGGCTGTGGAATGTTGTCCCAATGGCTGTGGGATGGTGTCCCACTCCTCCTCCAATGGCTGTGGGATGGTGTCCCACTCCTCCTCCAATGGCTGTGGGATGGTGTCCCACTCCTCCTCCAATGGCTGTGGGATGGTGTCCCAATGGCTGTGGGATGGCGTCCCACTCCTCCTCCAATGGCTGTGGGATGGTGTCCCAATGGCTGTGGGATGGCCTCCCACTCCTCCTCCAATGGCGAAGTTGCTGGATATCAGCGAGAACTGGAACTGTAGTACACGTTGATCCAGAGCATTAGACAGTTGAAACCGGGTTAATCTGTGAACAGCACACCTATCCAGTGTGCCAGTGGCCATCAGAGCATTAGACAGTTGAAACCGGGTTAATCTGTGAACAGTACACCTATTCAGTATGCCAGTGGCCATCAGAGCATTAGACAATTGAAACCGGTTTAATCTGTGAACAGTACACCTATCCACCTATTCAGTTGTGCAAATGGTCTGCGGTTGTGAGGCCGGTTGGCCATACAACCATATTCTCTAAAAAGGACGGCACAGAATTTACCAGGTTTGGCAATCATTGTAAATAAGAATTTGTTCTTAACTGACTTGCCCAGTTAAAGATTAAATACAGAGATAAAACATCTCTGGTGGACATTCCTGCAGTCCGCATACCAAATGCACACTCCCTCAAAACTTCAGAAATCTGTGAAATTGTGTTGTGTTACAAAACCGCATGGTTTTAGAGTGGCCTTTTATTGTCCCCAGCTCAAGGTGCACCTATGTAATGATCATGCTGTTTAATCAGATTCTTGATATGCCACACCTGTCAGGTGGATGGATTATCTTTGCAAAGGAGAAATTCTCACTAACAGGGATGTAAACAAATTTGTGCCCAAAATTTGAGATAAATAAGCTTTTTGTGCGTTATGGAACATTTCTGGGATATTTTATTCAGCCCATGTTATGTTTATATTTTTATTCAGTATAAAAGTTAATAGATCAAATATTCCATGGGGTTGTCTAATTTGTCATTGCGCCTTTTGTTTGTAGAGGAAAAGTAAAATGTGGACTGTTCTAGCATCTTCAACGTGTGGTGCAGCGCCACAGCTAAACGAGAGCATCGAAAACAATGGTCTGTTACTGTACGGAGGCAGGATGGAGAGAGGATATCCTGAGTGTCTATATCCCAGCCCTCCTCCCTGCAAGACACTCTTGTAATCATTGAGTTAAATCAGTGGGTTACCAAGCGCTGAGAACCAATGATGTAATTCATTACCACAACATCCTCCTGAACATCCACCCACCCCCGACCCTCCCCATCCTCCTAGACTAGGTCAGCCTCAGCCCTGTCTGTACCTTCGTGGGCTGGCTCTGGGTCTGGGGTGAGGGAGATGTCGTTCAGCTCCCTGAGACAGAGCCATTCTCCGTCCACCGACACGCGGAAGTTACACAGGTAGATGGTCTCCCGGGCGGCCTGCGTGATCTTATCGGTGGTGGGAGTCGGGGCGTCGGGCTGGGCCATCAGGTCTGCCATGATGACTCAGCGAATAGAGGGCTGAGAGGCAAATGGAAACAACGCAGCTCTCTCCAGAAAGACAGGCAATGCAAAGTAAGGCCAGTCTATGTGCTGAAAACAAAGGGAGAGAGAAAAGAGGAGGCTGGATGGATGCTGGGTTTGTTATTCCTCGCCCTTCACAGATGAGTAAGGAGAAAAGCCACCGTGCGTCTGTCTCAACAAAGGCTGCAGCCCTGCCCTCTCCTCTGTGCGTCTCTGCAGCGCGGTGCGGTCTGGGTACTGGGATAACAACGCTCTGCCTCTCCTCTCGCCCGGCTAGCTCAGATAGAGTAGGCTGTGAGTCGCTGCTCCGATGATAGACACCAAGATGGCTGCCTGATAATGAGCTTGCTGGGCAACAGATCAGCATCACGTGACCAGATGGTGCATGCGTAAAATAAAGCTTTGTTGCAGGGAGGGAGAGCTTCATCTTTCTTTCTGGCATCAGCCACATTTCCTGGTTGGGAAGGAGCATTAATCAAAACACTGAACTGAACCACCACTTAACAGGCACTACAACTCTCCTGTATAAAAGCAGTGGACATTAACTATCGTTTCAATCAGCCTACAACATTAATGTTTTTAGGACAAATATTGAAACATTGGTATCTCTTGGTAATTTGTTAAGTAAAATAAGTTGTTCTCAATGACTGACCTAGTTAAATAAAAATAACGCGTGCACTGTTGTAGACTGTTGTAGACTGCTGTAGACTGCTGTAGACTGTTGTAGACTGCTGTAGACTGCTGTAGACTGCTGTAGACTGCTGTAGACTGCTGTAGACTGTTGTAGACTGTTGTAGACTGCTGTAGACTGTTGTAGACTGCTGTAGACTGCTGTAGACTGCTGTAGACTGCTGGAAAATTACATTTCACACTGACGAAACTGAGTAATAATACTATAATAATAATAATGAACCAAGATCATCTGCGAGTCACAAAACAATTAGTCTTCTGAGCAAAAGCCTAGACATTATGCTCGTTTACAGCATTTCTAGTTTTTTATTTGACCTCATAATGCTGCCACACCATTCAGTTCTTTATGTTACCTCATAGTGCTGCCACACCATTCAGTTCTTTATGTTACCTCATAGTGCTGCCACACCATTCAGTTCTTTATGTTACCTCATAGTGCTGCCACACCATTCAGTTCTTTATGTTACCTCATAGTGCTGCCACACCATTCAGTTCTTTATGTGACCTCATAGTGCTGCCACACCATTCAGTTCTTTATGTGACCTCATAGTGCTGCCACACCATTCAGTTCTTTATGTGACCTCATAGTGCTGCCACACCATTCAGTTCTTTATGTTACCTCATAGTGCTGCCACACCATTCAGTTCTTTATGTTACCTCATAATGCTGCCACACCATTCAGTTCTTTATGTTACCTCATAATGCTGCCACACCCTTCAGTTCTTTATGTTACCTCATAGTGCTGCCACACCATTCAGTTCTTTATGTTACCTCATAATGCTGCCACACCATTCAGTTCTTTATGTTACCTCATAGTGCTGCCACACCATTCAGTTCTTTATGTTACCTCATAATGCTGCCACACCATTCAGTTCTTTATGTGACCTCATAGTGCTGCCACACCATTCAGTTCTTTATGTTACCTCATAGTGCTGCCACACCATTCAGTTCTTTATGTGACCTCATAGTGCTGCCACACCATTCAGTTCTTTATGTTACCTCATAGTGCTGCCACACCATTCAGTTCTTTATGTTACCTCATAGTGCTGCCACACCATTCAGTTCTTTATGTTACCTCATAGTGCTGCCACACCATTCAGTTCTTTATGTTACCTCATAGTGCTGCCACACCATTCAGTTCTTTATGTTACCTCATAGTGCTGCCACACCATTCAGTTCTTTATGTTACCTCATAGTGCTGCCACACCCTTCAGTTCTTTATGTTACCTCATAGTGCTGCCACACCATTCAGTTCTTTATGTTACCTCATAGTGCTGCCACACCATTCAGTTCTTTATGTTACCTCATAGTGCTGCCACACCATTCAGTTCTTTATGTTACCTCATAGTGCTGCCACACCATTCAGTTCTTTATGTTACCTCATAGTGCTGCCACACCATTCAGTTCTTTATGTTACCTCATAGTGCTGCCACACCATTCAGTTCTTTATGTTACCTCATAGTGCTGCCACACCATTCAGTTCTTTATTTTACATAATACAGGGATACAAACTTCTGAGGGACCAAAAAGGTGACACTTTTTTGTTGTTGCACTGAAACAAGCAATAAATAACGCAGGTTTTAACTAATTAACCAACAGAATATGATCTACATGATCAGTCTCTGTGTGTAAAATAAAAACGGGTTCATGTGACCCTAAAATAGCTAATTAAAAAAGGAAAGAAAGCAAAATCCAATGTTATTTGTTGCACAGACTTCAGAGCAAATGAGAAAGAAAACACTAATATTGTGGTTAGCCTTGATAATAGAATGCTTGTGACCACACTAAATATACTGGGGGAAAAACATTGTGAAGTAGAAATAGAATGAAACAGGCATTCTATTGTTGCTCTATTATAGTGGCCTCTGTAGACATTGATCAACTGCACAAGGATACATGTGTGCAAAAATAATGTTCACTGAGTAAAAAAATAAATATAATCCCACGCACTCACTCACACACGTGTTACTATCAAGTCCAACACAACAAAAACAATATCTGTGGGCTTTACTGCACATTATTACATTGTACACTTTCTGCCTGTGGACATCTGTTCTACAATGTGCCAGCAGAGCATGAGATCCTTTGTTGGCATAATTGGTCTCTTTCAGGCAGAGAGTACACCTGGCATACCCCTTTCCATCCACCGTATTGAAAAAGTGATAGAGGGAAAGCGTGTGGTGTTCCTTTCACTAGTGGTATCCAGCTTAAGCCAGGCCCAGCTCCAGCTACACTTGTTTAACCTCTACCAGATCAGTGGGACCCCCATGGGAAGGTTGAGCTAACGTAATGTGATTAGCATGAGGTTGTAAGTAACAAGAACATTTCCCAGGACATAGACATATCTGATATTGGCAGAAGGGGCTTAAATTGTTGTTAGTCTAACTGCACTGTCTAATTTACAGTAGCTATTACAGTGAAATAACACCATGCTATTGTTTGAGGAGAGTGCACAATTATGAACTTGAAAATGTATTAATACACCAATTACGCACATTTGGGCAGTCGATACAACATTTTGAACAGAAATGCAATGGTTCATTGGATCAGTCTAAAATGTTGCCCATACACTGCTGCCATCTAGTGGCCAAAATCTAAATTGCACATGGGCTGGAATAATACATTATGGCCTCGCTCTTCCATTTCAAAGATGGTATGGGGAAAAAATACAAAAAAATGCATGTTTTTTCTTTGTATTATCTTTTACCAGATCAAATGTGTTATATTCAACTACATTAATTTCACATTTCCACAAACTTCAAAGTGTTTCCTTTGAAATGGTATCAAGAATATGCATATCCTTGCTTCAGGTCCTGAGCTACAGGCAGTTAGAGTTGGGTATGTCATTTTAGGAGGAAATTGGGGGGGAAAGGGGCAGATCCTTAAGAGGTTTTTAAACAAGCAACGCCTCATTTTCACCTAATTCTCTCATACTGAAAATGACCCACATACTGTAGAGGGAAAACATTAGTTCACAGATATAGGTTTGTTGGTGAGCTAACTATAACGAGTTAACATTTCACACAGATTTCCAGCGTGCAGTAAGCAACTAACGAGTTATAACTTGAGCAATGGCAAGGAGTCGTATAATGTTTTTTTTGGGGGTTTTTTGAGGGTGGATCATCTTAATATTGCGGAAAGAATGTTGCTTCCAATGTAATTGTCTGCATCATTTCCAATCCCCCATATTTTGGGGGGTAAATATATATATCCATACACACATGCATATATATACACATACCTATATAGACATACATACTTTTTAAAAATAATATACCTTTATTATTATTCCCCGCAAACCCTTCCCCGATCCCCCAATTGGAGTAAACTAAGAAACACTTCTGCTTCTACCTTCAATCCAGACATCTTATACACACTCTACAGACACAGTCTACTTTACAATAGTTCTCTCTTGTTTGTTCTTAGTCCTTCCTCTATTTCTGATCCATCCAGTTTGTATTCGTAACTGTGATATTTCACAAAAGCTCCGAACCTATATACATTCTACAGATCCCGTATGTTTTACATTGTTTATCTTGTTATTAGTCCCACCCATCAGCTCCACTCAACCCCTCCCATCTATCAACACCATCCAGTCCCACCCTTCAGCTCCACTCAACCCCTCCCATCTATCAACACCATCTAGTCCCACCCTTCAGCTCCACTCAACCCCTCCCATCTATCAACACCATCTAGTCCCACCCATCAGCTCCACTCAACCCCTCCCATCTATCAACACCATCCAGTCCCACCCTTCAGCTCCACTCAACCCCTCCCATCTATCAACACCATCTAGTCCCACCCTTCAGCTCCACTCAACCCCTCCCATCTATCAACACCATCCAGTCCCACCCTTCAGCTCCACTCAACCCCTCCCATCTATCAACACCATCCAGTCCCACCCTTCAGCTCCACTCAACCCCTCCCATCTATCAACACCATCTAGTCCCACCCTTCAGCTCCACTCAACCCCTCCCATCTATCAACACCATCCAGTCCCACCCATCAGCTCCACTCAACCCCTCCCATCTATCAACACCATCCAGTCCCACCCTTCAGCTCCACTCAACCCCTCCCATCTATCAACACCATCTAGTCCCACCCTTCAGCTCCACTCAACCCCTCCCATCTATCAACACCATCCAGTCCCACCCTTCAGCTCCACTCAACCCCTCCCATCTATCAACACCATCCAGTCCCACCCTTCAGCTCCACTCAACCCCTCCCATCTATCAACACCATCCAGTCCCACCCTTCAGCTCCATTCAACCCCTCCCATCTATCAACACCATCCAGTCCCACCCTTCAGCTCCACTCAACCCCTCCCATCTATCAACACCATCCAGTCCCACCCTTCAGCTCCATTCAACCCCTCCCATCTATCAACACCATCCAGTCCCACCCTTCAGCTCCACTCAACCCCTCCCATCTATCAACACCATCCAGTCCCACCCTTCAGCTCCATTCAACCCCTCCCATCTATCAACACCATCCAGTCCCACCCTTCAGCTCCACTCAACCCCTCCCATCTATCAACACCATCCAGTCCCACCCTTCAGCTCCACTCAACCCCTCCCATCTATCAACACCATCCAGTCCCACCCTTCAGCTCCACTCAACCCCTCCCATCTATCAACACCATCCAGTCCCACCCTTCAGCTCCACTCAACCCCTCCCATCTATCAACACCATCCAGTCCCACCCTTCAGCTCCACTCAACCCCTCCCATCTATCAACACCATCCAGTCCCACCCTTCAGCTCCACTCAACCCCTCCCATCTATCAACACCATCCAGTCCCACCCTTCAGCTCCACTCAACCCCTCCCATCTATCAACACCATCCAGTCCCACCCTTCAGCTCCACTCAACCCCTCCCATCTATCAACACCATCCAGTCCCACCCTTCAGCTCCACTCAACCCCTCCCATCTATCAACACCATCCAGTCCCACCCTTCAGCTCCACTCAACCCCTCCCATCTATCAACACCATCCAGTCCCACCCTTCAGCTCCACTCAACCCCTCCCATCTATCAACACCATCCAGTCCCACCCTTCAGCTCCACTCAACCCCTCCCATCTATCAACACCATCCAGTCCCACCCTTCAGCTCCACTCAACCCCTCCCATCTATCAACACCATCCAGTCCCACCCTTCAGCTCCACTCAACCCCTCCCATCTATCAACACCATCCAGTCCCACCCTTCAGCTCCACTCAACCCCTCCCATCTATCAACACCATCCAGTCCCACCCTTCAGCTCCACTCAACCCCTCCCATCTATCAACACCATCCAGTCCCACCCTTCAGCTCCACTCAACCCCTCCCATCTATCAACACCATCCAGTCCCACCCTTCAGCTCCACTCAACCCCTCCCATCTATCAACACCATCCAGTCCCACCCTTCAGCTCCACTCAACCCCTCCCATCTATCAACACCATCCAGTCCCACCCTTCAGCTCCACTCAACCCCTCCCATCTATCAACACCATCCAGTCCCACCCTTCAGCTCCACTCAACCCCTCCCATCTATCAACACCATCCAGTCCCACCCTTCAGCTCCACTCAACCCCTCCCATCTATCAACACCATCCAGTCCCACCCTTCAGCTCCACTCAACCCCTCCCATCTATCAACACCATCCAGTCCCACCCTTCAGCTCCACTCAACCCCTCCCATCTATCAACACCATCCAGTCCCACCCTTCAACTCCACTCAACCCCTCCCATCTATCAACACCATCCAGTCCCACCCTTCAGCTCCACTCAACCCCTCCCATCTATCAACACCATCCAGTCCCACCCTTCAGCTCCACTCAACCCCTCCCATCTCTCAACACCATCCAGTCCCACCCTTCAGCTCCATTCAACCCCTCCCATCTATCAACACCATCCAGTCCCACCCTTCAGCTCCACTCAACCCCTCCCATCTATCAACACCATCCAGTCCCACCCTTCAGCTCCACTCAACCCCTCCCATCTATCAACACCATCCAGTCCCACCCTTCAGCTCCACTCAACCCCTCCCATCTATCAACACCATCCAGTCCCACCCTTCAGCTCCACTCAACCCCTCCCATCTATCAACACCATCCAGTCCCACCCTTCAGCTCCACTCAACCCCTCCCATCTATCAACACCATCCAGTCCCACCCTTCAGCTCCACTCAACCCCTCCCATCTATCAACACCATCCAGTCCCACCCTTCAGCTCCACTCAACCCCTCCCATCTATCAACACCATCCAGTCCCACCCTTCAGCTCCACTCAACCCCTCCCATCTATCAACACCATCCAGTCCCACCCTTCAGCTCCACTCAACCCCTCCCATCTATCAACACCATCCAGTCCCACCCTTCAGCTCCACTCAACCCCTCCCATCTCTCAACACCATCCAGTCCCACCCTTCAGCTCCACTCAACCCCTCCCATCTATCAACACCATCCAGTCCCACCCTTCAGCTCCACTCAACCCCTCCCATCTATCAACACCATCCAGTCCCACCCTTCAGCTCCACTCAACCCCTCCCATCTATCAACACCATCCAGTCCCACCCTTCAGCTCCACTCAACCCCTCCCATCTATCAACACCATCCAGTCCCACCCTTCAGCTCCACTCAACCCCTCCCATCTCTCAACACCATCCAGTCCCACCCTTCAGCTCCACTCAACCCCTCCCATCTCTCAACACCATCCAGTCCCACCCTTCAGCTCCACTCAACCCCTCCCATCTATCAACACCATCCAGTCCCACCCTTCAGCTCCACTCAACCCCTCCCATCTATCAACACCATCCAGTCCCACCCTTCAACTCCACTCAACCCCTCCCATCTATCAACACCATCCAGTCCCACCCTTCAACTCCACTCAACCCCTCCCATCTATCAACACCATCCAGTCCCACCCTTCAGCTCCACTCAACCCCTCCCATCTATCAACACCATCTAGTCCCACCCTTCAACTCCACTCAACCCCTCCCATCTATCAACACCATCCAGTCCCACCCTTCAGCTCCACTCAACCCCTCCCATCTATCAACACCATCCAGTCCCACCCTTCAGCTCCACTCAACCCCTCCCATCTATCAACACCATCCAGTCCCACCCTTCAGCTCCACTCAACCCCTCCCATCTATCAACACCATCCAGTCCCACCCTTCAGCTCCACTCAACCCCTCCCATCTATCAACACCATCCAGTCCCACCCTTCAGCTCCACTCAACCCCTCCCATCTATCAACACCATCCAGTCCCACCCTTCAACTCCACTCAACCCCTCCCATCTATCAACACCATCCAGTCCCACCCTTCAGCTCCACTCAACCCCTCCCATCTATCAACACCATCCAGTCCCACCCTTCAGCTCCATTCAACCCCTCCCATCTATCAACACCATCCAGTCCCACCCTTCAGCTCCACTCAACCCCTCCCATCTATCAACACCATCCAGTCCCACCCTTCAGCTCCACTCAACCCCTCCCATCTATCAACACCATCCAGTCCCACCCTTCAGCTCCACTCAACCCCTCCCATCTATCAACACCATCCAGTCCCACCCTTCAGCTCCACTCAACCCCTCCCATCTATCAACACCATCCAGTCCCACCCTTCAGCTCCACTCAACCCCTCCCATCTATCAACACCATCCAGTCCCACCCTTCAGCTCCACTCAACCCCTCCCATCTATCAACACCATCCAGTCCCACCCTTCAGCTCCACTCAACCCCTCCCATCTATCAACACCATCCAGTCCCACCCTTCAGCTCCACTCAACCCCTCCCATCTATCAACACCATCCAGTCCCACCCTTCAGCTCCACTCAACCCCTCCCATCTATCAACACCATCCAGTCCCACCCTTCAGCTCCACTCAACCCCTCCCATCTATCAACACCATCCAGTCCCACCCTTCAGCTCCACTCAACCCCTCCCATCTATCAACACCATCCAGTCCCACCCTTCAGCTCCACTCAACCCCTCCCATCTATCAACACCATCCAGTCCCACCCTTCAGCTCCACTCAACCCCTCCCATCTATCAACACCATCCAGTCCCACCCTTCAACTCCATTCAACCCCTCCCATCTATCAACACCATCCAGTCCCACCCTTCAACTCCATTCAACCCCTCCCATCTATCAACACCATCCAGTCCCACCCTTCAACTCCATTCAACCCCTCCCATCTATCAACACCATCCAGTCCCACCCTTCAGCTCCATTCAACCCCTCCCATCTATCAACACCATCCAGTCCCACCCTTCAGCTCCACTCAACCCCTCCCATCTATCAACACCATCCAGTCCCACCCTTCAGCTCCACTCAACCCCTCCCATCTATCAACACCATCCAGTCCCACCCTTCAGCTCCACTCAACCCCTCCCATCTATCAACACCATCCAGTCCCACCCTTCAGCTCCACTCAACCCCTCCCATCTATCAACACCATCCAGTCCCACCCTTCAGCTCCACTCAACCCCTCCCATCTATCAACACCATCCAGTCCCACCCTTCAGCTCCACTCAACCCCTCCCATCTATCAACACCATCCAGTCCCACCCTTCAGCTCCACTCAACCCCTCCCATCTATCAACACCATCCAGTCCCACCCTTCAGCTCCACTCAACCCCTCCCATCTATCAACACCATCCAGTCCCACCCTTCAGCTCCACTCAACCCCTCCCATCTATCAACACCATCCAGTCCCACCCTTCAGCTCCACTCAACCCCTCCCATCTATCAACACCATCCAGTCCCACCCTTCAGCTCCACTCAACCCCTCCCATCTATCAACACCATCCAGTCCCACCCTTCAGCTCCATTCAACCCCTCCCATCTATCAACACCATCCAGTCCCACCCTTCAGCTCCACTCAACCCCTCCCATCTATCAACACCATCCAGTCCCACCCTTCAGCTCCACTCAACCCCTCCCATCTATCAACACCATCCAGTCCCACCCTTCAGCTCCACTCAACCCCTCCCATCTATCAACACCATCCAGTCCCACCCTTCAGCTCCACTCAACCCCTCCCATCTATCAACACCATCCAGTCCCACCCTTCAGCTCCACTCAACCCCTCCCATCTATCAACACCATCCAGTCCCACCCTTCAGCTCCACTCAACCCCTCCCATCTATCAACACCATCCAGTCCCACCCTTCAGCTCCACTCAACCCCTCCCATCTATCAACACCATCCAGTCCCACCCTTCAGCTCCACTCAACCCCTCCCATCTATCAACACCATCCAGTCCCACCCTTCAGCTCCACTCAACCCCTCCCATCTATCAACACCATCCAGTCCCACCCTTCAGCTCCACTCAACCCCTCCCATCTATCAACACCATCCAGTCCCACCCTTCAGCTCCACTCAACCCCTCCCATCTATCAACACCATCCAGTCCCACCCTTCAGCTCCACTCAACCCCTCCCATCTATCAACACCATCCAGTCCCACCCTTCAGCTCCACTCAACCCCTCCCATCTATCAACACCATCCAGTCCCACCCTTCAGCTCCACTCAACCCCTCCCATCTATCAACACCATCCAGTCCCACCCTTCAGCTCCACTCAACCCCTCCCATCTCTCAACACCATCCAGTCCCACCCTTCAGCTCCACTCAACCCCTCCCATCTATCAACACCATCCAGTCCCACCCTTCAGCTCCACTCAACCCCTCCCATCTATCAACACCATCCAGTCCCACCCTTCAGCTCCACTCAACCCCTCCCATCTATCAACACCATCCAGTCCCACCCTTCAGCTCCACTCAACCCCTCCCATCTCTCAACACCATCCAGTCCCACCCTTCAGCTCCATTCAACCCCTCCCATCTATCAACACCATCCAGTCCCACCCTTCAGCTCCACTCAACCCCTCCCATCTATCAACACCATCCAGTCCCACCCTTCAGCTCCACTCAACCCCTCCCATCTATCAACACCATCCAGTCCCACCCTTCAGCTCCACTCAACCCCTCCCATCTATCAACACCATCCAGTCCCACCCTTCAGCTCCACTCAACCCCTCCCATCTATCAACACCATCCAGTCCCACCCTTCAGCTCCACTCAACCCCTCCCATCTATCAACACCATCCAGTCCCACCCTTCAGCTCCATTCAACCCCTCCCATCTATCAACACCATCCAGTCCCACCCTTCAGCTCCACTCAACCCCTCCCATCTATCAACACCATCCAGTCCCACCCTTCAGCTCCACTCAACCCCTCCCATCTATCAACACCATCCAGTCCCACCCTTCAGCTCCACTCAACCCCTCCCATCTATCAACACCATCCAGTCCCACCCTTCAGCTCCACTCAACCCCTCCCATCTATCAACACCATCCAGTCCCACCCTTCAGCTCCACTCAACCCCTCCCATCTATCAACACCATCCAGTCCCACCCTTCAGCTCCACTCAACCCCTCCCATCTATCAACACCATCCAGTCCCACCCTTCAGCTCCACTCAACCCCTCCCATCTATCAACACCATCCAGTCCCACCCTTCAACTCCACTCAACCCCTCCCATCTATCAACACCATCCAGTCCCACCCTTCAGCTCCACTCAACCCCTCCCATCTCTCAACACCATCCAGTCCCACCCTTCAGCTCCACTCAACCCCTCCCATCTATCAACACCATCCAGTCCCACCCTTCAGCTCCACTCAACCCCTCCCATCTATCAACACCATCCAGTCCCACCCTTCAGCTCCACTCAACCCCTCCCATCTATCAACACCATCCAGTCCCACCCTTCAGCTCCACTCAACCCCTCCCATCTATCAACACCATCCAGTCCCACCCTTCAGCTCCACTCAACCCCTCCCATCTATCAACACCATCCAGTCCCACCCTTCAGCTCCACTCAACCCCTCCCATCTATCAACACCATCCAGTCCCACCCTTCAGCTCCACTCAACCCCTCCCATCTATCAACACCATCCAGTCCCACCCTTCAGCTCCACTCAACCTCTCCCATCTATCAACACCATCCAGTCCCACCCTTCAGCTCCACTCAACCCCTCCCATCTATCAACACCATCCAGTCCCACCCTTCAGCTCCACTCAACCCCTCCCATCTATCAACACCATCCAGTCCCACCCTTCAGCTCCACTCAACCCCTCCCATCTATCAACACCATCCAGTCCCACCCTTCAGCTCCACTCAACCCCTCCCATCTATCAACACCATCCAGTCCCACCCTTCAGCTCCACTCAACCCCTCCCATCTATCAACACCATCCAGTCCCACCCTTCAGCTCCACTCAACCTCTCCCATCTATCAACACCATCCAGTCCCACCCTTCAGCTCCACTCAACCCCTCCCATCTATCAACACCATCCAGTCCCACCCTTCAGCTCCACTCAACCCCTCCCATCTATCAACACCATCCAGTCCCACCCTTCAGCTCCACTCAACCCCTCCCATCTATCAACACCATCCAGTCCCACCCTTCAGCTCCACTCAACCCCTCCCATCTATCAACACCATCCAGTCCCACCCTTCAGCTCCACTCAACCCCTCCCATCTATCAACACCATCCAGTCCCACCCTTCAGCTCCACTCAACCCCTCCCATCTATCAACACCATCCAGTCCCACCCTTCAGCTCCACTCAACCCCTCCCATCTATCAACACCATCCAGTCCCACCCTTCAACTCCACTCAACCCCTCCCATCTATCAACACCATCCAGTCCCACCCTTCAGCTCCACTCAACCCCTCCCATCTCTCAACACCATCCAGTCCCACCCTTCAGCTCCACTCAACCCCTCCCATCTATCAACACCATCCAGTCCCACCCTTCAGCTCCACTCAACCCCTCCCATCTATCAACACCATCCAGTCCCACCCTTCAGCTCCACTCAACCCCTCCCATCTATCAACACCATCCAGTCCCACCCTTCAGCTCCACTCAACCCCTCCCATCTATCAACACCATCCAGTCCCACCCTTCAGCTCCACTCAACCCCTCCCATCTATCAACACCATCCAGTCCCACCCTTCAGCTCCACTCAACCCCTCCCATCTATCAACACCATCCAGTCCCACCCTTCAGCTCCACTCAACCCCTCCCATCTATCAACACCATCCAGTCCCACCCTTCAGCTCCACTCAACCCCTCCCATCTATCTCTTAACACCATCCAGTCCCTTCAGCTCCATTCAACCCCTCCCATCTATCTCTTTACACCATCCAGTCCCACCCTTCAGCTCCACTCAACCCCTCCCATCTATCAACACCATCCAGTCCCACCCTTCAGCTCCACTCAACCCCTCCCATCTATCAACACCATCCAGTCCCACCCTTCAGCTCCACTCAACCCCTCCCATCTATCAACACCATCCAGTCCCACCCTTCAGCTCCACTCAACCCCTCCCATCTATCAACACCATCCAGTCCCACCCTTCAGCTCCACTCAACCCCTCCCATCTATCAACACCATCCAGTCCCACCCTTCAGCTCCACTCAACCCCTCCCATCTATCAACACCATCCAGTCCCACCCTTCAGCTCCACTCAACCCCTCCCATCTATCAACACCATCCAGTCCCACCCTTCAGCTCCACTCAACCCCTCCCATCTATCAACACCATCCAGTCCCACCCTTCAGCTCCACTCAACCCCTCCCATCTATCAACACCATCCAGTCCCACCCTTCAGCTCCACTCAACCCCTCCCATCTATCAACACCATCCAGTCCCACCCTTCAGCTCCACTCAACCCCTCCCATCTATCAACACCATCCAGTCCCACCCTTCAGCTCCACTCAACCCCTCCCATCTATCAACACCATCCAGTCCCACCCTTCAGCTCCACTCAACCCCTCCCATCTGTCTCTGAACACCATCCAGTCCCACCCTTCAGCTCCACTCAACCCCTCCCATCTATCAACACCATCCAGTCCCACCCTTCAGCTCCACTCAACCCCTCCCATCTATCAACACCATCCAGTCCCACCCTTCAGCTCCACTCAACCCCTCCCATCTATCAACACCATCCAGTCCCACCCTTCAGCTCCACTCAACCCCTCCCATCTATCAACACCATCCAGTCCCACCCTTCAGCTCCACTCAACCCCTCCCATCTATCAACACCATCCAGTCCCACCCTTCAGCTCCACTCAACCCCTCCCATCTATCAACACCATCCAGTCCCACCCTTCAGCTCCACTCAACCCCTCCCATCTATCAACACCATCCAGCCCCTTCAGCTCCACTCAACCCCTCCCATCTATCAACACCATCCAGTCCCACCCTTCAGCTCCACTCAACCCCTCCCATCTATCAACACCATCCAGTCCCACCCTTCAGCTCCATTCAACCCCTCCCATCTATCAACACCATCCAGTCCCACCCTTCAGCTCCACTCAACCCCTCCCATCTATCAACACCATCCAGTCCCACCCTTCAGCTCCACTCAACCCCTCCCATCTATCAACACCATCCAGTCCCACCCTTCAGCTCCACTCAACCCCTCCCATCTATCAACACCATCCAGTCCCACCCTTCAGCTCCACTCAACCCCTCCCATCTATCAACACCATCCAGTCCCACCCTTCAGCTCCACTCAACCCCTCCCATCTATCAACACCATCCAGTCCCACCCTTCAGCTCCACTCAACCCCTCCCATCTATCAACACCATCCAGTCCCACCCTTCAGCTCCACTCAACCCCTCCCATCTATCAACACCATCCAGTCCCACCCTTCAGCTCCACTCAACCCCTCCCATCTATCAACACCATCCAGTCCCACCCTTCAGCTCCACTCAACCCCTCCCATCTATCAACACCATCCAGTCCCACCCTTCAGCTCCACTCAACCCCTCCCATCTATCAACACCATCCAGTCCCACCCTTCAGCTCCACTCAACCCCTCCCATCTATCAACACCATCCAGTCCCACCCTTCAGCTCCACTCAACCCCTCCCATCTATCAACACCATCCAGTCCCACCCTTCAGCTCCACTCAACCCCTCCCATCTATCAACACCATCCAGTCCCACCCTTCAGCTCCACTCAACCCCTCCCATCTATCAACACCATCCAGTCCCACCCTTCAGCTCCACTCAACCCCTCCCATCTATCAACACCATCCAGTCCCACCCTTCAGCTCCACTCAACCCCTCCCATCTATCAACACCATCCAGTCCCACCCTTCAGCTCCACTCAACCCCTCCCATCTATCAACACCATCCAGTCCCACCCTTCAGCTCCACTCAACCCCTCCCATCTATCAACACCATCCAGTCCCACCCTTCAGCTCCACTCAACCCCTCCCATCTATCAACACCATCCAGTCCCACCCTTCAGCTCCACTCAACCCCTCCCATCTATCAACACCATCCAGTCCCACCCTTCAGCTCCACTCAACCCCTCCCATCTATCAACACCATCCAGTCCCACCCTTCAGCTCCACTCAACCCCTCCCATCTATCAACACCATCCAGTCCCACCCTTCAGCTCCACTCAACCCCTCCCATCTATCAACACCATCCAGTCCCACCCTTCAGCTCCACTCAACCCCTCCCATCTATCAACACCATCCAGTCCCACCCTTCAGCTCCACTCAACCCCTCCCATCTATCAACACCATCCAGTCCCACCCTTCAGCTCCACTCAACCCCTCCCATCTATCAACACCATCCAGTCCCACCCTTCAGCTCCACTCAACCCCTCCCATCTATCAACACCATCCAGTCCCACCCTTCAGCTCCACTCAACCCCTCCCATCTATCAACACCATCCAGTCCCACCCTTCAGCTCCACTCAACCCCTCCCATCTATCAACACCATCCAGTCCCACCCTTCAGCTCCACTCAACCCCTCCCATCTATCAACACCATCCAGTCCCACCCTTCAGCTCCACTCAACCCCTCCCATCTATCAACACCATCCAGTCCCACCCTTCAGCTCCACTCAACCCCTCCCATCTATCAACACCATCCAGTCCCACCCTTCAGCTCCACTCAACCCCTCCCATCTATCAACACCATCCAGTCCCACCCTTCAGCTCCACTCAACCCCTCCCATCTATCAACACCATCCAGTCCCACCCTTCAGCTCCACTCAACCCCTCCCATCTATCAACACCATCCAGTCCCACCCTTCAGCTCCACTCAACCCCTCCCATCTGTCTCTCAACATCATCCAGTCCCACCCTTCAGCTCCACTCAACCCCTCCCATCTGTCTCTCAACATCATCCAGTCCCACCCTTCAGCTCCATTCAACCCCTCCCATCTATCAACACCATCCAGTCCCACCCTTCAGCTCCACTCAACCCCTCCCATCTATCAACACCATCCAGTCCCACCCTTCAGCTCCACTCAACCCCTCCCATCTATCAACACCATCCAGTCCCACCCTTCAGCTCCACTCAACCCCTCCCATCTATCAACACCATCCAGTCCCACCCTTCAGCTCCACTCAACCCCTCCCATCTATCAACACCATCCAGTCCCACCCTTCAGCTCCACTCAACCCCTCCCATCTATCAACACCATCCAGTCCCACCCTTCAGCTCCACTCAACCCCTCCCATCTATCAACACCATCCAGTCCCACCCTTCAGCTCCACTCAACCCCTCCCATCTATCAACACCATCCAGTCCCACCCTTCAGCTCCACTCAACCCCTCCCATCTATCAACACCATCCAGTCCCACCCTTCAGCTCCACTCAACCCCTCCCATCTATCAACACCATCCAGTCCCACCCTTCAGCTCCACTCAACCCCTCCCATCTATCAACACCATCCAGTCCCACCCTTCAGCTCCACTCAACCCCTCCCATCTATCAACACCATCCAGTCCCACCCTTCAGCTCCACTCAACCCCTCCCATCTATCAACACCATCCAGTCCCACCCTTCAGCTCCACTCAACCCCTCCCATCTATCAACACCATCCAGTCCCACCCTTCAGCTCCACTCAACCCCTCCCATCTATCAACACCATCCAGTCCCACCCTTCAGCTCCACTCAACCCCTCCCATCTATCAACACCATCCAGTCCCACCCTTCAGCTCCACTCAACCCCTCCCATCTATCAACACCATCCAGTCCCACCCTTCAGCTCCACTCAACCCCTCCCATCTATCAACACCATCCAGTCCCACCCTTCAGCTCCACTCAACCCCTCCCATCTATCAACACCATCCAGTCCCACCCTTCAGCTCCACTCAACCCCTCCCATCTATCAACACCATCCAGTCCCACCCTTCAGCTCCACTCAACCCCTCCCATCTATCAACACCATCCAGTCCCACCCTTCAGCTCCACTCAACCCCTCCCATCTATCAACACCATCCAGTCCCACCCTTCAGCTCCACTCAACCCCTCCCATCTATCAACACCATCCAGTCCCACCCTTCAGCTCCACTCAACCCCTCCCATCTATCAACACCATCCAGTCCCACCCTTCAGCTCCACTCAACCCCTCCCATCTGTCTCTCAACATCATCCAGTCCCACCCTTCAGCTCCACTCAACCCCTCCCATCTGTCTCTCAACATCATCCAGTCCCACCCTTCAGCTCCATTCAACCCCTCCCATCTATCAACACCATCCAGTCCCACCCTTCAGCTC
Source organism: Oncorhynchus mykiss (assembly GCF_057628025.1). NCBI lineage: Eukaryota > Metazoa > Chordata > Actinopteri > Salmoniformes > Salmonidae > Oncorhynchus > Oncorhynchus mykiss. The sequence goes on from NC_143027.1 coordinate 1,139,997, forward strand.
CACTCAACCCCTCCCATCTATCAACACCATCCAGTCCCACCCTTCAGCTCCACTCAACCCCTCCCATCTATCAACACCATCCAGTCCCACCCTTCAGCTCCACTCAACCCCTCCCATCTATCAACACCATCCAGTCCCACCCTTCAGCTCCACTCAACCCCTCCCATCTATCAACACCATCCAGTCCCACCCTTCAGCTCCACTCAACCCCTCCCATCTATCAACACCATCCAGTCCCACCCTTCAGCTCCACTCAACCCCTCCCATCTATCAACACCATCCAGTCCCACCCTTCAGCTCCACTCAACCCCTCCCATCTATCAACACCATCCAGTCCCACCCTTCAGCTCCACTCAACCCCTCCCATCTATCAACACCATCCAGTCCCACCCTTCAGCTCCACTCAACCCCTCCCATCTATCAACACCATCCAGTCCCACCCTTCAGCTCCACTCAACCCCTCCCATCTATCAACACCATCCAGTCCCACCCTTCAGCTCCACTCAACCCCTCCCATCTATCAACACCATCCAGTCCCACCCTTCAGCTCCACTCAACCCCTCCCATCTATCTCTCAACACCATCCAGTCCCACCCTTCAGCTCCACTCAACCCCTCCCATCTATCTCTCAACACCATCCAGTCCCACCCTTCAGCTCCACTCAACCCCTCCCATCTATCTCTCAACACCATCCAGTCCCACCCTTCAGCTCCATTCAACCCCTCCCATCTATCTCTCAACACCATCCAGTCCCACCCTTCAGCTCCACTCAACCCCTCCCATCTATCTCTCAACACCATCCAGTCCCACCCTTCAGCTCCATTCAACCCCTCCCATCTATCTCTCAACACCATCCAGTCCCACCCTTCAGCTCCACTCAACCCCTCCCATCTGTCTCTCAACATCATCCAGTCCCTTCAGCTCCACTCAACCCCTCCCATCTGTCTCTCAACATCATCCATTTCGGATTTCTACATATATTTTTCAACTGTGCTGTGATGCTTCACAAAATAATTGAACCTTCCTATTCTCATAGCTTCTACAGATTATTTTTAATTTACAAACATTTTTGCTAAAATAATTATTTATTATTGATTGATTGACTATAGCTTTTCAAATCACCCAGTATTGCTATCTGTAATGTTAGTTCTAGGCAAATGTTGCAATTCTTCAGCCATTCCTTGACCTGTGACCAAAAACGAGCTCCATATGGACAATACCAAAATAAATGATCTAATGACTCTGCCTCCTCACAGCAGAATCTGCAGAGCTGGGAAGATTGTATCCCCCATATATATAACATTCTATTGGATCCTCACAGCAGAATCTGCAGAGCTGGGAAGATTCTATCCCCCATATATATAACATTCTATTGGATCCTCACAGCAGAATCTGCAGAGCTGGGAAGATTGTATCCCCCATATATTTAACATTCTATTAGTTGCAAGAATTGTGTATAGTAATATAAATGGAAAAAGTTGAAGTTTTGAATCTGGCGTTGTTTTGTGTATCAATTCATAAACCATGTGCCATGGAATGGGTACATCAAAAATCTCTTCCCAACTGTTTTGCAATTTATATGGCACAGCTGTCAGTTTTTGGTCCTTAAATGAAATTGGTTTGTTTTTATTTATCACACTTTTCTTTAACCATTTATGTTCTTTAAAACAGGGCCGACATACAAGTTCCTTACTTTTATCCCCTTCTACTTGCCTCTTCCATTTCTGTGGTAACGCTGCAATTAGTTGGTTGTAATTTTGGGTAGAGCAGACATTTCCATATGTCTGTGTTAGCTGCATGTGTGACAAAACTCCATCAGTCCTATTTATGATATCATTCACTCAAATTATATATTTTTTAAACATTTATTCAATAAAGTTTTTTTAATCAATTAGTATATTTGAATTTAACCACAATATTTGTTGTATTATTTGTTCTGTGTTTTCAGGTGGATTAAACTGACATTGTAACCAGCTTTCTAAGGCTTGTTTAAAAAAATAACGATATTTTGGAGATGATTTCCTTTTCAAACAACTGAAAGTGAGCAGGTTTAATCTGAATAAAGGGAAAAAGGCCATTCCTGAACATAGGATGAGACATTCCTACCAATTGACTAGAGAACCAGTTTGGATTTAAGTATAACTTTTGACTGATGCCTTTAGTGAGAGGTCTAATGCTTTAATATTTAATCATTTCTGCCCTCCGAATTCATATTCATTATATAAATAGGCCCTTTTCATTTTATCTGGTTTGCCGTTCCAAATCAAATTGAATATTTTTTATTCATGTAATTTAAAAAGCAGGTCACTGCAGGTGTAGGCAAAACCATAAGCAAATAGGTAAACTGTGATATGACTAAGGAGTTAATCAGGGTGATTTTTCCACAAATAGACAGGTATTTTCCTTTCCATGGTAGCAAGATCTTATCTGTTTTTGCTAACTTTCTATAAAAATGGAGTGAGATCATTTCTTTCCTTTGGGATTTGTATACCAAGTATGTCCACATCTCCGTCAGACCATTTAATTGGTAAACTACATGGTAATGTAAAATGTGCATTTTTTAGTGATCCAATACGTAATATGGTACATTTATCATAATTTGGTTTTAATCCAGAGAGGATAGCAAAAGTATCTAGATCCTCTAGTCATATAATGTTACCAGTTAATACTATAGCAAATTGGTTAGGTTACTAACGTTAGCTCATCTGACCTTATTAGCAAGCCAATTTTCACACCATAAACTCATGTATTTCATCAGATAAATTGGCTAATGTGGCTCAACATTTCCCTGGCTAGCTAACGTTAAAAATCGACCCAGCTAGCAAGATACTAAACAATGCTAACAATACTTGGTCCACCACACTTTCTTGGATTCAAAATGGCAAAATTCACCGAAAGGTGACTAGTTTGCATCCCTGTTAGATCGCTAAACAGAAGTTCAGTTAAAAATATATATAAAATGTGCAGCATCCAACCTGTCCCCTCAAAGTATTCAGACCCCGTGACTTTTTCCAAATTGTTACAGCCTTATTCTAAAATTGATATAAAGTGTTTTCCCCCCGATCAATCTACACCCCATAATGACAAAGCAAAAACTGTTTTTTAGAAATGTTTGCTAATTTCTCAAATTAAAAAACAGAAATGTCACATTTATATAAGTAGGGTTGTGAGGTCCTGAGCAGTCCTGAGCAAGTTTTCAGCAAGGATTTCTCTGTACTTTGCACCATTACCTCAATCCTGACTAGTCTCCCAGTCCCTGCGGCTGAAAAACATCCCCACAGCATGATGCTGCCACCACCATGCTTCACCGTAGGGATGGTGCCAGGTTTCCACCAGATGTGACACTTGGCTTTCAGGCCAAAGAATTCTATCTTGATTTCATCAGACCAGCGAATCTTGTTTCTCATCGTGTGCGAGTTTGGGTGCCTTTTGGCAAACCCCAAGCGGGCTGTCATCTTTTACTGAGGAATGGTTTCCGTATGGCCACTCTACCATAAAGGCCTGATTGGTGGAGTGCTGAAGAGTGATGGTTGTCCTTCGGGAAGGTTCTCCCATCTCCAGAGGAGCTGCCGAGCTCGGTCAGACCATCCAGCTACATCTAGCCTGTATCAAAACACCAATTACACTACCAGTCAACAGTTTTAGAACACCTACTCATTCAAGGGTTTTTATTTTTACTATTTTCTACATTGTAGAATAATAGTGAAGACATCAAAACTATGAAATAACACATATGGAATCATGTAGTAACCAAAAATAAGTGTTAAACAAATCCAAATAAATTTTTAGATTATTTCAGTCTTGAAGGAGTTCCCACATATGCTGAGCACTTGTTTAGCTGCTTTTCCTTCACTCCACGGTCCAACTCAACCTAATCCATCTCAATTCAAATGAAATTTTATTTGTCACATACACGTGTTTAGCAGATGTTATTGCGGGTGTTGCGTAATGCTTGTTTCTCTAGCTCCAAAAGTGCAGTAATATCTAACAAGTGATATCTAACAATTTCACAACAATACTGCCCAAGAACACAGCGGCCTCCATCATTCTTACACGGATGTTTGGAACCACCAAGACTCTTCCTAGAGCTGGTTGCCTAGCCAAACTGAGCAACCGAGTCACTCTGACAGAGCTGGATTGGATTACCTTCCAAAAGGACAACCATCTCTGCAACACCAATCGGGCCTTTATGGTAGAGTGGCCAGACGGAAGTCACTCCTCAGTAAAAAGGCGCAACAGCCCACTTGTAGTTTACCTAAAAGGATTCAAACCATGAGAAACAAGATTGACCTCTCTGGCCTGATTGCCAAGTGTCACATCTGGAAGAAACCTGGCAACATCCCTACGGTGAAGCATGGGTGGCAGCATCATGCTGTGGGGATGTTTTTCAGTGACAGGAACTGGGAGACTAGTCAGGATCAAGGTAATGGTGCAAAGTACAGAGAAATCCTTGCTGAAAACATGCTCAAGACTGCTCAGGACCTCACAACCCTAAAAACACGGCCAAGACAACGCAGGACTGGCTCCAGGACAAGTCTCTGAATGTCCTTCAACGGGCCAACCAGAGCCCGGACTTGAAACCGATCGAACATCTCTGGAGAGACCTGAAAATAGCTGTGCAGCGATGCTCCCCATCCAACCTGACAGAGCTTGAGAGGATCTGCAGAGAAGAATGGGAGAAACTCCCCAAATACAGGTATTCCAAGCTGTAGCGTCACACCCAAGAAGACACGGCTGTAATCGATGCCAAAGGTGCGTCAACAAAGTACTAAGTAAAAGGGTCTGAATACTTATGTAAATGTCATATTTCTACAAACCTGTTTTTGCTTTGTCATTATGGGGTAGTGTGTGTATATCGATTAGGGGGAAAACCAAAATGTAATCAATTTTAGAATAAGGCTGTAACGTAACAAAATGTGGAAAAAGTCAAGGGGTCTGAATACTTTCCGAATGCACTGTATCGACACTGGACAAAAATACACTGCTCAAAAAAATAAAGGGAACACTAAAATAACACATCCTAGATCTGAATGAATGAAATACTTAAATACTTTTTTCTTTACATAGTTGAATGTGCTGATAACAAAATCACACAAAAATGATCAACGGAAATCAAATTTATCAACCCATGGAAGTCTGGATTTGGAGTCACACTCAAAATTAAAGTGGAAAACCACACTACAGGCTGATCCAACTTTGATGTCCTTAAAACAAGTCAAAATGAGGCTCAGACGTGCCTCCACGTGCCTGTATGACCTCCCTACAACGCCTGGGCATGCTCCTAATGAGGTGGCGGATGGTCTTCTGAGGGATCTCCTCCCAGACCTGGACTAAAGCATCCGCCACCTCCTGGACAGTCTGTGGTGCAACGTGACATTGGTGGATGGAGCGAGACATGATGTCCCAGATGTGCTCAATTGGATTCAGGTCTGGGGAACAGGCGGGCCAGTCCATAGCATCAATGCCTTCCTCTTGCAGGAACTGCTGACACACTCCAGCCATATGAGGTCTAGCATTGTCTTGCATTAGGAGGAACCCAGGGCCAACAGCACCAGCATATGGTCTCACAAGGGGTCTGAGGATCTCATCTCGGTACCTAATGGCAGTCAGGCTACCTCTGGCGAGCACATGGAGGGCTGTGCGGCCCCCCAAAGAAATGCCACCCCACACCATGACTGACCCACCGCCAAACCGGTCATGCTGGAGGATGTTGCAGGAAGCAGAACGTTCTCCACGGCGTCTCCAAACTCTGTCACGTCTGTCACATGTGCTCAGTGTGAACCTGCTTTCATCTGTGAAGAGCACAGGGCACCAGTGGCGAATTTGCCAATCTTGGTGTTCTCTGGTAAATGCCAAACGTCCTGCACGGTGTTGGGCTGTAAGCACAACCCCCACCTGTGGACGTCGGGCCCTCATACCACCCTCATGGAGTCTGTTTCTGACCGTTTGAGCAGACACATGCACATTTGTGGCCTGCTGGAGGTCATTTTGCAGGGCTCTGGCAGTGCTCCTCCTGCTCCTCCTTGCACAAAGGCGGAGGTAGCGGTCCTGCTGCTGGGTTGTTGCCCTCCTACGGCCTCCTCCACGTCTCCTGATGTACTGGCCTGTCTCCTGGTAGCGCCTCCATGCTCTGGACTCTACGCTGACAGACACAGCAAACCTTCTTGCCACAGGTTGCATTGATGTGCCATCCTGGATGAGCTGCACTACCTGAGCCACTTGTGTGGGTTGGAGACTCCGTCTCATGCTACCACTAGAGTGAAAGCATCGCCAGCATTCAAAAGTGACCAAAACATCAGCCAGGAAGCATAGGAACTGAGAAGTGGTCTGTGGTCACCACCTGCAGAACCACTCCTTTATTGAGGGTGTCTTGCTAAATGCCTATAATTTCCAACTGTTGTCTATTCCATTTGCACAACAGCATGTGAAATTTATTGTCAATCAGTGTTGCTTCCTAAGTGGACAGTTTGATTTCACAGAAGTGTGATTGACTTGGAGTTACATTGTGTTGTTGATGTGTTCCCTTTATTTTTTTGAGCAGTGTATAAACACAGCATGTAAAGTGTTGGTCCCATGTTTTCAGAAATGCTACCATGCTTTTCAATTTTTTGGAGAAATTTGTTAACATCCCTGTTAGTGAGCATTTCTCCTTCGCCAACATAATCCATCTACCTGACAGGTGTGACATTTCAAGAAGCTGATTAAACAGCATGATCATTACACAGGTGCAACTTGTGCTGGGGACAATAAAAGGGCGGTAAAATGTCCAGTTTTGTCACAGCACAATGCCACAGATGTCTCAAGTTGCAGGAGCGTGCAATTGGCTGACTGCAGGAACATTTGCCAGAGAATTTAAATGTTAATTGCTCTACCATAAGCCACCTCCAACGTCATTTAAAGAATTTGGCAGAACATCCAAAAGCCTCAACCACAGAACACGTGTAACCACACCAGCCCAGGACCTCCACATTCAGCTTCTTCACCTGCGGGATTGTCTGAGACCAGCCACAAAGACAGCTGACGAAAATGTGGGTTTGCACAACCAAATCATTTCTGCAGTCTCAGGGAAGCTCATCTGCGTGCTCGTCGTCAGGGTCTTGACCTGACTGCAGTTTGGAGACGTAACCAACTTCAGTGGGCAAATGTTAAATGTTTTTCGACCTGTCCCCAAATTAATATAGTTGGTTCAAAGTTGGCTTTGATATTTCTAACTCCATGTCCTGATCGTGTCTGGTGTGGGTGGACAAAATCAACACGCGTGTGATGGCGCACCTTGTCAGCATGTTAGAATATTTTTTAGGACATAGGACTAGACAACGACATTAATGCATGCAAATGGTTAAATAGCGAGAACCATTCAAAACATTGTAGTTTGGCTGATTATTGAGTTAGTCTGTTGTATATCAGTTTACCTGCTGCGCAAATGTCTCTCTTCTCTGGCAACGGCCCACTGACACACCCGCCTGTGATGCACACACCATGACTTGAGGGATTCTCATTAATTACCATAAATGTGCTATACCTGGGCAATAACTCACAGCAAACGTGGCCCGCGTTGATCTCAACAACGCCTTTGAGGCTGCAATGTAATCTGATCAGCCATTCAGGAATGGACCTCAGCTGCTCTGTAATTATTATCCACAACATGTGTTGTTCCCTTACATTATACACATCAGGTATGCAAACAACCAGCATAGACAGCAAGCTAGCTAACATGACTACCTAGCTAACCAGCTACATCACAACACCAACTACTGACATGGTGACACAGAATTAGCTGACCAGAGGTGTTCATTTGACTCTAGGAGGTAACCTAGCCACCTATAGCCTCTAGGAGGTAACCTAGCCACCTATAGCCTCTAGGAGGTAACCTAGCCACCTATAGCCTCTAGGAGGTAACCTAGCCACCTATAGCCTCTAGGAGGTAACCTAGCCACCTATAGACTCTAGGAGGTAACCTAGCCACCTATAGCCTCTAGGAGGTAACCTAGCCACCTATAGCCTCTAGGAGGTAACCTAGCCACCTATAGCCTCTAGGAGGTAACCTAGCCACCTATAGACTCTAGGGGGTAACCTAGCCACCTAGACTCTAACTATAGACCCAAATTATTACATTTATTGAAACTCACTTTTCGTTTTGTTGGACATTCTTTCGATATTGAACTCATATTGAACAGGAGTGGGAGATGACAGTCCAGTCTTTGCAAATCGGATGTTGGCCGAACTGAGCGCCTCTTTAAAATAAATGACCGACGTCGGAGAGAAAGACTCATCCGGTGCGCCAGCAACATGTCCGTTTTTAGCTTGAATATGTACTATGTCAGAGTCCCCCGTGGCGTCCAAACTTTGTGAAAGTTGTGGATCCTGAAAAGGGTACGATGATATCGACAGACTCCCCTCGGCCATCTTCACCTCAAACTCATATGACTCGTCTCCAAAATAAATCAGTGCAAAATCAATATTGTAGCAAACTACTAGCGCATGACGGATATACACTTCGTTCGTTCACTTCTTTCTTACACCTAAGATTTAATAGATCATTTATTTTTCTGCAACTTGCTGTTTTTCTGTATAATTTTGCAGTCCAGTCTCCACAAAACCCGTATCTAGTGAACTTCAAAGAATCGCAGTGCAGCCTATGACGTACACAAAACGTGACGCATAGCTGTCGTAAAGAAACCTTCTCATTGCCGAAACATTTTACACCAATGAAATGCATTAAAACACAACTTTATTACGACGGTTTTTTGTGTTTGTGAAATTGTAAAAAACTATTTAAAAAAGGAGGCCTGCATAATGCAGAGAATATATACATATAAATTGCATATATGAGCCGATCAGAGTACACAGTAGACAGGATACTTATTTATGTAATAACATTACTTATATTATATAATTCAATTAAAAACTTGCGTTATTCATTTAAAAATGTCAATCCAATAACATTTGATGCTGCCGAGATTGTATTTCATAGTTTGATATTTTAGCGCCCTCTGCTGACAAGCAGCACTCAGTAGGCCTTCATGGTTGCTTTTACACCATTAGTTTACATGGGCAGCCCAAATCTGATATTTGTTTCACAAATTGGTCTTTTAAACAATCAGATCAGCTTTGAAAAAAGCGCTGCTGTGAAAAGATCTGATGTGATTGGTCGAAAGACCAATTAGTAGAAAAAACATCAGAATTGGGCTGCCTGTGGAAATGCAGCCATGAGTCCCAAGGTCTCGTCTATAGGGGAGAATCTCAATTAGTTTTGCTCGACTCCTCACGTCCTCCTCCGTTGTGGAAACAAATGTGCTTGTATGAAATGAGACTCTCATTAGGTAAATTACGTTGACATGGGTGGAATTCGCCTACTAACGAATTGACACTCTTCACCCATTCGACCACTTTCATGACTTATGGGGCGAACAGAAGACAATCAACAAACGGACATGCACTCAACACATCACTCACAGGAAGGCCCTCAGCCACCTGTTCTCCCAGTACCACTCAACACATCACTCACAGGAAGGCCCTCAGCCACCTGTTCTCCCAGTACCACTCAACACATCACTCACAGGAAGGCCCTCAGCCACCTGTTCTCCCAGTACCACTCAACACATCACTCACAGGAAGGCCCTCAGCCACCTGTTCTCCCAGTACCACTCAACACATCACTCACAGGAAGGCCCTCAGCCACCTGTTCTCCCAGTACCACTCAACACATCACTCACAGGAAGGCCCTCAGCCACCTGTTCTCCCAGTACCACTCAACACATCACTCACAGGAAGGCCCTCAGCCACCTGTTCTCCCAGTACCACTCAACACACCACTCACAGGAAGGCCCTCAGCCACCTGTTCTCCCAGTACCACTCAACACATCACTCACAGGAATGCCCTCAGCCACCTGTTCTCCCAGTACCACTCAACACATCACTCACAGGAAGGCCCTCAGCCACCTGTTCTCCCAGTACCACTCAACACATCACTCACAGGAAGGCCCTCAGCCACCTGTTCTCCCAGTACCACTCAACACATCACTCACAGGAAGGCCCTCAGCCACCTGTTCTCCCAGTACCACTCAACACATCACTCACAGGAAGGCCCTCAGCCACCTGTTCTCCCAGTACCACTCAACACATCACTCACAGGAAGGCCCTCAGCCACCTGTTCTCCCAGTACCACTCAACACATCACTCACAGGAAGGCCCTCAGCCACCTTTGTGCATGACTCAAGTGATTTTTCCAACAATTGTTTAAACACAGATTATTTTACTTATAATTCACTGTATCACAATTCCAGTGGGTCAGAAGTTTACATACACTAAGTTGACTGTGCCTTTAAACAGCTTGGAAAATTACAGAAAATTATGTCATGGCTTTAGAAGCTTCTGATAGGCTAATTGACATCATTTGAGTCAATTGGAGGTGTACCTGTGGATGTCTTTCAAGGCCTACCTTCAAACTCAGTGCCTCTTTGCTTGACATCATGGGAAAATCAAAAGAAATAAGCCAAGAAAATTCTAGACTTCCACAAGTCTGGTTCATCCTTGGGAGCAATTTCCAAACACCTGAAGGTACCACGTTTATCTGTACAAACAATAGTGCGCAAGTATAAACACCATGGGACCACCCAGCCGTCATACCGCTCAGGACGTAGATGCGTTCTGTCTCCTAGAGATGAACGTACTTTGGTGTGAAAAGTACAAATCAATCCTAGAACAACAACAAAGGACCTTGTGAAGATGCTGGAGGAAACAGGTACAAAAGTATCTATATCCACAGTAAAATGAGTCCTATATCGACACAACCTGAATGGCCGCTCAGCAAGGAAGAAGCCACTGATCCGAAACCACCATAAAAAAGCCAGACTACGGTTTGCAACTGCACATGGGGACAAAGATCGTACATTGTGGAGAAATGTCCTCTGGTCTGATGAAACAAAAATAGATCTGTTTGGCCATAATGACCATCGCACAAACAACCACAATACCTGTGACTTTGACCACATTCATTCTTCTACCTGTATGTTTGTTTTCCAATTTAGTCGCAGACAGCACAAAATGTACCCTGCACAAAATGGCCCATTTTCTCTGTGACCACCATACTGTTCAGACAACCATAGACCCTGCCTATGTCTTAAGTACTGGTAGACAACCATAGACCCTGCCTATGTCTTAAGTACTGGTAGACAAACATAGACCCGTCCTAGGTACTGGTAGATCTGAGACCCTTCCTAGGTCCTACATAGTGGTAGATCTGAGAGAATAATAAGCATTATGGCAGAACCTTGTATATTTGAGTTTTTCTTATACCTGTCCAATCCTCTCAGATCTACACAAGTAGGCCCACCTAGGAGCTGTTTCTGGACAGGGTCATACATCTATTGATGGGTTGAAGTGGAAATAGTTTTTCCTCTGAGCTCTGTAAGAAAAAAGATCAATGCCCAATCAAAATCAAATGTTATTTGTCACATGTTTAGCAGATGTTATTGCAGGTGTAACAAAAGGCTTGTGTTTCTAGCAGTAATATCTAACAATTTCACAACAATACACACACATCTAAGTAAAGGAATGATGAATTTAGAAAATATAAATATTTGGAAGAGCAATGTCGGAGCGCCATATACTAAAATACAGTAGAATATTGTATGGCGGGGTAAACAGGCAGTGGCTTGGGTGGTTGTTGTCCTTGATGATCTTTTTGGCCTTCCTGTGACATCGGGTGCTGTAGGTGTCCTGGAGGGCAGGTAGTTTGCCCCTGGGGATGAGTTGGACAGTTGCCGTACCAGACGGTGATATAGCCCGACAGGATGCTCTCAATTGTGCATCTGTAAAAGTTTGTGAGGGTTTTAGGTGCCAAGACAAATTTCTTCAGCCTCCTGAGGTTGAAGAAGCGCTGTTGCGCCTTCTTCAACACACTGTTTGTGTGGGTGGACCATTTCAGTTTGTCCGTGATGTGTACACAGAGGAATTTTAAGCTTTCCACCTTCTCCACTGCGGTCCGGTTGATGTAGATAGGGGGGTGCACCCTCTGCTGTTTCCTGAAGTCCACGATCAGCTCCTTTGTTTTGTTGACGTTGAGTGAGAGGTTATTTTCCTTGCACCGCACTCCAGGAACTGCCAACTGCCTCAATCTGAAGATCGGAGATTAACCCCTCATAATGATTCAATAATCTCAGATTATCATCATGATAATCCACAATAATACATACTCAGATTATCATCATGATAATCCACAATAATACATACTCATTATGGACAACAGTGGTTGTAGACAATTCATGTCAATCTATAATTTGCAGTCATGCAATAAATATAGACCTGCGTGTAAGAATATCTGATATTATCCTAAAGGGTTGTGCCTAGTAATCTTGATCCTCATGGGCCTAATCTGTAGACAAAGGTACTTTGTGTTATAATTAGTTTGATTAATCCGGGTGATGTTAAAGATCTTCTCACAGCGAGGTTGTCGATCTTGTCTTGCATCCTTGATCACATGACGCACTCCGTTATTTCCTGCAGCAGCCTCGGCTCAGCTCTGTGTATTCATTACGTCTTGCAACGGAAACCGTTTACCGCGTGTGAGAAGCAAACAGAGCAAACGGAAGGAAACGGGGCGGGGCCTACCTGAATGTGTCAAATAGAAGCCCTCGTTTTCGTTGCAAAACGTTTTGCGTTGGGAGTAAACGCTTTCTGTTGCAAAACCAAACATTTCGCAAAAGAATCGGCGTAAATGAATACACCCATGCTCTTGCAGTAGCTAGCAGACTGCAGTCAGTGGAATCAGGCTTTGTACACGTTATAGCGCCGAGGAGCGGACAAATTACTTTTCTTACTCTCTTTCGCCGTTACTGAGGACTTCATAAAGTCTCACTGTGTTGTATAACGTTATTACAGCGGTGACTTTTCGTATTTTCCCTTTCTTTTTGGCTGTGGAGAACGTGTTAAAAATACAGCTAGTTTTCACAATGGCGACAGCAGCAGTATCTGCCAGTGCTGGCAGCGGCCCCAACCCCGGATCTGGCGCTGAGTTAGTCCGAGGACAGGCCTTCGATGTCGGCCCTCGCTACCACAATCTCTCCTATATTGGCGAGGGCGCCTATGGAATGGTGTGGTAAGAAATATTTCCGTAGCATACCATAACGGCAGACATGTAGCCTCTCATCGTTACTGACGTTCATAAACCAGGGTTGGTTACTTTGTAGACTGTCTAGAATTATCTGTCTAACTCATATTTTTACTGACACATTGTAACATGGAATCTCTGGTTTTGATACATTTGTTGCTGTGTTGATATTGTGCCTTTAGTCTAGTGAGTGAAGGCTCTTGTTACTTCTAGACTAGTGAGTGAAGACTCTTGTTACTTCTAGTCTAGTGAGTGAAGGCTCTTGTTACTTCTAGACTAGTGAGTGAAGGCTCTTGTTACTTCTAGTCTAGTGAGTGAAGGCTCTTGTTACTTCTAGTCTAGTGAGTGAAGGCTCTTGTTACTTCTAGTCTAGTGAGTGAAGGCTCTTGTTACTTCTAGTCTAGTGAGTGAAGGCTCTTGTTACTTCTAGTCTAGTGAGTGAAGGCTCTTGTTACTTCTAGTCTAGTGAGTGAAGGCTCTTGTTACTTCTAGTCTAGTGAGTGAAGGCTCTTGTTACTTCTAGTCTAGTGAGTGAAGGCTCTTGTTACTTCTAGTCTAGTGAGTGAAGGCTCTTGTTACTTCTAGTCTAGTGAGTGAAGGCTCTTGTTACTTCTAGTCTAGTGAGTGAAGGCTCTTGTTACTTCTAGTCTAGTGAGTGAAGGCTCTTGTTACTTCTAGTCCAGTGAGTGAAGGCTCTTGTTACTTCTAGTCTAGTGAGTGAAGGCTCTTGTTACTTCTCGTCTAGTGAGTGAAGGCTCTTGTTACTTCTAGTCCAGTGAGTGAAGGCTATTGTTACTTCTAGTCTAGTGAGTGAAGGCTCTTTTTACTTCTAGTCTATAGAGTGAAGGCTCTTGCTACTTGTTGATCTTGGGTCACCTAGGCTCTGCCAACTCTAACGCCGATACATTTCCTATTCCATTAATTAACAGTGTTTCAGCACTATTTCAGCGCATATGACAAATGTTTGATTTTAATGTCACCCAGTTTTTTATAAATATAGCCTATCATTTTGACTCGACAATTAATGTATCTTTAATTTTATAAACTTTTCATTAAACCAACATGTCGGCGATGTCCATCACTGAGTGATTTATCAAAAATAACCTCAGCTCAACTGATACTAGCTGTCTGCCTCTTAAGAACATAAAACTCAATTCCTGCATGCTTATTTTAAAACCTCAAATCAAATGTCCCAATCTGTCAGCAGGCCTTAAACTAGTTCTCAACAAAACTCTAAACATTTTTTCAGAGTTACTGGTAAGCTGGTTTCGGTAAAACGCATACAACTGCAGAATTCACAGTCGTTCACGTTGTCTTGACATCGATTGTAGATGGTGATCAGGGTGCTGATGCGAGAAGGCGTATAGGGGCAGTGTAAGAGCCAGTGTAATGCTTGATCTGAAAGTGTGGAGCCCTAATGGAGGGTGTGACGCAACCGCATTGACCGATTCTTCGATCGGATGCCAACCGCCATTAAACCCCATGTTAATGGTGTATTACCACCACCAGCTACTAGTTCTCTCTCCTCCACTAGACTAGTTGTAAACTACAGTAGTGATACTAGTTCTCTCTCCTCCACTAGTCTCCAGTTGTAAACTACAGTAGTGATACTAGTTCTCTCTCCTCCACTAGTCTCCAGTTGTAAACTACAGTAGTGATACTAGTTCTCTCTCCTCCACTAGTCTCCAGTTGTAAACTACAGTAGTGATACTAGTTCTCTCTCCTCCACTAGTCTCCAGTTGTAAACTACAGTAGTGATACTAGTTCTCTCTCCTCCACTAGTCTCCAGTTGTAAACTACAGTAGTGATACTAGTTCTCTCTCCTCCACTAGTCTCCAGTTGTAAACTACAGTAGTGATACTAGTTCTCTCTAGGATTGCCATCTGACTGCCAATAGTCCAGTAATACATCATACTGAGAATCTGCTTCCTGGGTGTCCAGTCTGCAGAGAGATGGTCATAAAGTTGTTATTCATTAACTTTTCATAAACAGTAGTGACACTGTAATATAGTACCTGGTTTGTAACATCACATCTAGAATGTAAATAGAATCTCTCACTCAATAGCAGTCTACGTGTCATCTACCGTAAATATAATCTCTCACTCAATAGCAGTCTACATGTGTCATCTACCGTAAATAGAATCTCTCACTCAATAGCAGTCTACATGTGTCATCTACTGTAAATAGAATCTCGCTCACTCAATAGCAGTTTACATGTGTCATCTACTGTAAATAGAATCTCTCTCACTCAATAGCAGTCTACATGTGTCATCTACTGTAAATAGAATCTCACTCAATAGCAGTCTACATGTCATCTACTGTAAATAGAATCTCCCTCACTCAATAGCAGTCTACATGTCATCTACTGTAAATAGAATCTCCCTCACTCAATAGCAGTCTACATGTGTCATCTGCTGTCAATAGAATCCCACTCAATAGCAGTCTACATGTCATCTACTGTAAATAGAATCTCACTCAATAGCAGTCTACATGTGTCATCTACTGTAAATAGAATCTCCCTCACTCAATAGCAGTCTACATGTGTCATCTGCTGTAAATAGAATCCCACTCAATAGCAGTCTACATGTCATCTACTGTAAATAGAATCTCACTCAATAGCAGTCTACATGTCATCTACTGTAAATAGAATCTCCCTCACTCAATAGCAGTCTACATGTGTCATCTGCTGTAAATAGAATCCCACTCAATAGCAGTCTACATGTGTCATCTGCTGTAAATAGAATCTCACTCCATAGCAGTCTACATGTGTCATCTACTGTAAATAGAATCTCCGATTAATCGGAATGAGCGATTTAATTAGGGCCGATTTCAAGTTTTCATAACAATCGGAAATTGGTATTTTTTTGGGCGCCGATTTCCGATCTAATTTATTTTTATTATTATTATTATATATATTTTTTTATATCTTTAACTAAGCAAGTCAGTTAAGAACACATTCTTAACGAGAGATTTTCACCTTGTCAGCTCAGGGGATGCAATCTTGCGACCGCACAGTTAACTAGTCCAACGTTCTAACCATTGCACTCCACGAGGAGCCTGCCTGTTACGCTAATGCAGTAGAAGCCAAGGTAAATTGCTAGCTAGCATTAAACTTATCTTATAAAAAACAATCAATCATAATCACTAGTTATAACTACTAATCCAGGTTAGCAGGCATTATTAACCAGGTGAAATTGTGTCATTTCTCTTGCATTCATTGCACGCAGAGTCAGGGTATATGCAACATTTTGGGTAGCCTTGCTCATTGCGAACTAATTTGCCAGAATTTTACATAATTATGACATAACATTGATGGTTGTGCAATGTAACAGGAATATTTAGACTTATGGATGCCACCCGTTAGATAAAATACAGAACGGTTCCGTATTTCACTGAAATAATAAACGTTTTGTTTCCGAAATGATAGTTTCTGGATTCTACCATATTAATGACCAAAGGCTCGTATTTCTGTGTGTTATTATGTTATAATTAAGTCTGATTTGATAGAGCAGTCTGACTGAGCAGCAGCAGGCCCGTAATCATTCATTCAAACAGCACTTTATTGCGTTTTGCCAGCAGCTCTTCACAAGCACAGCGCTGTTTATGACTTCAAGCCTATCAGCCTAATGGCTGGTGTAACCGATGTGAAATGGCTAGCTAGTTAGCTGGGTGTGCGCTAATACCGTTTCAAACGTCACTCGCATTTAGATTTGGAGTAGTTATTCCCCTTGCGCTGCAAGGGCCGCGGCTTTTGTGGAGAGATGGGTAACGATGCTTCGAGTGTGGCTGTTGTCGATGTGTTCTTGGTTCGAGCCCAGGTAGGGGCGAGGAGAGGGACGGAAGCTATACTGTTACACTGGCAATAATAAAGTGCCTATAAGAACATCCAATAGTCAAAGGTATATGAAATACAAATGGTATAGAGAGAAATAGTCCTATAAATACTATATTAACTACAACCTAAAACCTCTTACCTTGGAATATTGAAGTCTCATGTTAAAAGGAACCACCAACTTTCATATGTTCTCATGTTCTGAGCAAGGAACTTAAACGTTAGCTTTTTTACATGGCACATAAATGGCACATTGCATATTGGCACATATTAATTTATTTTCCAACACTTTGTTTTTGCATTATTTAAACCAAATTGAACGTGTTTCATTATTTATTTGAGGCTAAATAAATAAATAAAAATCGGCCGATTAATCAGTATCAGCTTTTTTGGTCCTCCAATAATTGGTATTGGCGTTGAAAAATCATAATCGGTCGACCTCTACTCAAGAGCAGTATACATGTGTCATCTGGTGTCAATAGAATCTCTCACTCAATAGCAGTCTACATGTGTCATCTACTGTAAATATAATCTCTCTCACTCAATAGCAGTCTACATGTGTCATCTACTGTAAATAGAATCTCTCTCACTCAATAGCAGTCTACATGTGTCATCTGCTGTCAATAGAATCTCTCACTCAATAGCAGTCTACATGTGTCATCTACTGTAAATAGAATCTCTCTCACTCAATAGCAGTCTACATGTGTCATCTACTGTAAATAGAATCTCTCTCACTCAATAGCAGTCTACATGTGTCATCTGCTGTCAATAGAATCTCTCACTCAATAGCAGTCTACATGTCATCTACTGTAAATAGAATCTCACTCAATAGCAGTCTACATGTGTCATCTACTGTAAATTGAATCTCGCTCACTCAATAGCAGTCTACATGTGTCTACTGTAAATATAATCTCTCACTCATTAGCAGTCTACACCATACACTGCAAGTCCCACCATAATTGTTAGTGTGTAGTCACTTGCAGTCTGTCTCTCTCACACACACACGCAAACACAACACAAAGTGTGTGTGTTTTAGCTCATTGAGAAATAGTGGGAGGTGTCAGCAAATGGAGTCTCAGGTTCCGTGAGGAGTTCCATCTGTTCATCTAGTCTCAGGTACCGTGAGGAGGTCCATCTGTTCTTCTAGTCTCAGGTACCGTGAGGAGGCCCATCTGTTCTTCTAGTCTCAGGTACCGTGAGGAGGCCCATCTGTTCTTCTAGTCTCAGGTACCGTGAGGAGGTCCATCTGTTCTTCTAGTCTCAGGTACCGTGAGGAGGCCCATCTGTTCTAGTCTCAGGTACCGTGAGGACGTCAATCTGTTCTAGTCTCAGGTACCGTGAGGAGGCCCATCTGTTCTTCTAGTCTCAGGTACCGTGAGGAGGCCCATCTGTTCTTCTAGTCTCAGGTACCGTGAGGAGGCCCATCTGTTCTTCTAGTCTCAGGTACCGTGAGGAGGTCAATCTGTTCTAGTCTCTGGTACCGTGAGGAGACCCATCTGTTCTTCTAGTCTCAGGTACCGTGAGGAGGCCCATCTGTTCTTCTAGTCTCAGGTACCGTGAGGACGTCAATCTGTTCTAGTCTCAGGTACCGTGAGGAGGCTCATCTGTTCTTCTAGGTACCGTGAGGAGGCCCATCTGGTCTAGTCCCAAGTACCGTGAGGAGACCCATCTGTTCTTCTAGTCTCAGGTACCATGAGGAGGTCCATCTGTTCTTCTAGGTACTGTGAGGAGGCCCATCTGGTCTTGTCCCAAGTACTGTGATGAGGTCCATCTGTTTTTCTAGTCTCAGGTACCATGAGGAGGTCCATCTGTTCTTCTAGTCTCAGGTACCGTGAGGAGGCCCATCTGTTCTTCTAGTCTCAGGTACCGTGAGGAGGCCCAGCTGTTCTTCTAGTCTCAGGTACCGTGAGGAGGTCCATCTGTTCTTCTAGTTTATGTTACAAGGGAGTGAAGGGTAGAGGGAGAGGGAGAAGGGTAGATGGAGAGAGAGGGAGAAGGGTAGATGGAGAGAGAGGGAGAAGGGTAGATGGAGAGAGAGGGAGAAGGATAGATGGAGAGAGAGGGAGAAGGGTAGATGGAGAGAGAGGGAGAAGGGTAGATGGAGAGAGAGGGAGAAGGGTAGATGGAGAGAGAGGGAGAAGGGTAGATGGAGAGAGAGGGAGAAGGGTAGATGGAGAGAGAGGGAGAAGGGTAGATGGAGAGAGAGGGAGAAGGGTAGATGGAGAGAGAGGGAGAAGGGTAGATGGAGAGAGAGGGAGAAGGGTAGATGGAGAGAGAGGGAAAAGGGTAGAGGGAGGGAAAAGGGTAGAGGGAGGGAAAAGGGTAGAGGGAGGGAAAAGGGTAGAGGGAGGGAAAAGGGTAGAGGGAGGGAAAAGGGTAGAGGGAGGGAAAAGGGTAGAGGGAGGGAAAAGGGTAGAGGGAGGGAAAAGGGTAGAGGGAGAGAGAAGGGTAGAAACGGAGGGGCGCGTGGGCCCTGTCATGAAACATCTCCTGACTGTAGGTTTTAGTTGCATGCTTCCTTGAATTCCACCCTCCTGCAGGAACAAGTGAGACAGCCATGGTTTAGGCTATGGTTCCTGGTCAAAAGGAGTGCACTACGTAGGGAAAAGTGTGTAATTCGGGATGCAAGCTACGTCTCAGTGGAGCCAGGCAGGCAGGGAGCAACATGACTGCACTTGGCACGCTCTCTACATTTTCCAGCTTGCCCCTCCCAGCCTCCCTCCTGCACTGAGCAAACACACACCAACCCTCCCTAACCCTAATCACCCACTCACCTTTCCCTGTGTGAACACAGAAGCAGTCTTTTTCTGTACTACTCCTAATTTTGGAAGGACAGAAAAGTAGACTGCTGGTTTAGGCTGGTCTGTACAGAGTCTTCAGGAAGGATTCACACTGGTTTAGGCTGGTCTGTACAGAGTCTTCAGGAAGGATTCACACTGGTTTAGGATTGGTCTGTACAGAGTCTTCAGGAAGGATTCACACTGGTTTAGGCTGGTCTGTACAGAGTCTTCAGGAAGGATTCACACTGGTTTAGGCTGGTCTGTACAGTCTTCAGGAAGGATTCACACTGGTTTAGGATTGGTCTGTACAGAGTCTTCAGGAAGGATTCACACTGGTTTAGGATTGGTCTGTACAGAGTCTTCAGGAAGGATTCACACTGGTTTAGGCTGGTCTGTACAGTCTTCAGGAATGATTCACACTGGTTTAGGCTGGTCTGTACAGAGTCTTCAGGAAGGATTCACACTGGTTTAGGATTGGTCTGTACAGAGTCTTCAGGAAGGATTCACAGTGGTTTAGGCTGGTCTGTACAGTCTTCAGGAATGATTCACACTGGTTTAGGCTGGTCTGTACAGAGTCTTCAGGAAGGATTCACACTGGTTTAGGCTGGTCTGTACAGAGTCTTCAGGAAGGATTCACACTGGTTTAGGCTGGTCTGTACAAAGTCTTCAGGAAGGATTCACACTGGTTTAGGATTGGTCTGTACAGAGTCTTCAGGAAGGATTCACACTGGTTTAGGCTGGTCTGTACAGAGTCTTCAGGAAGGATTCACACTGGTTTAGGATTGGTCTGTACAGAGTCTTCAGGAAGGATTCACACTGGTTTAGGATTGGTCTGTACAGAGTCTTCAGGAAGGATTCACACTGGTTTAGGATTGGTCTGTACAGAGTCTTCAGGAAGGATTCACACTGGTTTAGGCTGGTCTGTACAGAGTCTTCAGGAAGGATTCACACTGGTTTAGGATTGGTCTGTACAGAGTCTTCAGGAAGGATTCACACTGGTTTAGGATTGGTCTGTACAGAGTCTTCAGGAAGGATTCACACTGGTTTAGGATTGGTCTGTACAGAGTCTTCAGGAAGGATTCACACTGGTTTAGGATTGGTCTGTACAGAGTCTTCAGGAAGGATTCACACAGGTTTAGGCTGGTCTGTACAGTCTTCAGGAAGGATTCACACTGCTTTAGGCTGGTCTGTACAGAGTCTTCAGGAAGGATTCACACTGGTTTAGGCTGGTCTGTACAGAGTCTTCAGGAAGGATTCACACTGGTTTAGGCTGGTCTGTACAGAGTCTTCAGGAAGGATTCACACTGGTTTAGGATTGGTCTGTACAGAGTCTTCAGGAAGGATTCACACTGGTTTAGGCTGGTCAGTACAGAGTCTTCAGGAAGGATTCACACTGGTTTAGGATTGGTCTGTACAGAGTCTTCAGGAAGGATTCACACTGGTTTAGGCTGGTCTGTACAGAGTCTTCAGGAAGGATTCACACTGGTTTAGGATTGGTCTGTACAGAGTCTTCAGGAAGGATTCACACTGGTTTAGGCTGGTCTGTACAGTCTTCAGGAATGATTCACACTGGTTTAGGCTGGTCTGTACAGAGTCTTCAGGAAGGATTCACACTGGTTTAGGATTGGTCTGTACAGAGTCTTCAGGAAGGATTCACACTGGTTTAGGCTGGTCTGTACAGTCTTCAGGAATGATTCACACTGGTTTAGGCTGGTCTGTACAGTCTTCAGGAAGGATTCACACTGGTTTAGGCTGGTCTGTACAGAGTCTTCAGGAAGGATTCACACTGGTTTAGGCTGGTCTGTACAGAGTCTTCAGGAAGGATTCACACTGGTTTAGGCTGGTCTGTACAGAGTCTTCAGGAAGGATTCACACTGGTTTAGGCTGGTCTGTACAGAGTCTTCAGGAAGGATTCACACTGGTTTAGGCTGGTCTGTACAGTCTTCAGGAAGGATTCACACTGCTTTAGGCTGGTCTGTACAGAGTCTTCAGGAAGGATTCACACTGGTTTAGGCTGGTCTGTACAGAGTCTTCAGGAAGGATTCACACTGGTTTAGGATTGGTCTGTACAGAGTCTTCAGGAAGGATTCACACAGGTTTAGGCTGGTCTGTACAGTCTTCAGGAAGGATTCACACTGGTTTAGGCTGGTCTGTACAGTCTTCAGGAAGGATTCACACTGGTTTAGGCTGGTCTGTACAGAGTCTTCAGGAAGGATTCACACTGGTTTAGGCTGGTCTGTACAGAGTCTTCAGGAAGGATTCACACTGGTTTAGGCTGGTCTGTACAGAGTCTTCAGGAAGGATTAACACTGGTTTAGGATTGGTCTGTACAGAGTCTTCAGGAATGATTCACACTGGTTTAGGCTGGTCTGTACAGTCTTCAGGAAGGATTCACACTGGTTTAGGCTGGTCTGTACAGAGTCTTCAGGAAGGATTCACACTGGTTTAGGCTGGTCTGTACAGAGTCTTCAGGAAGGATTCACACTGGTTTAGGCTGGTCTGTACAGAGTCTTCAGGAAGGATTCACACTGGTTTAGGCTGGTCTGTACAGTCTTCAGGAAGGATTCACACTGCTTTAGGCTGGTCTGTACAGAGTCTTCAGGAAGGATTCACACTGGTTTAGGCTGGTCTGTACAGAGTCTTCAGGAAGGATTCACACTGGTTTAGGATTGGTCTGTACAGAGTCTTCAGGAAGGATTCACACAGGTTTAGGCTGGTCTGTACAGTCTTCAGGAAGGATTCACACTGGTTTAGGCTGGTCTGTACAGTCTTCAGGAAGGATTCACACTGGTTTAGGCTGGTCTGTACAGAGTCTTCAGGAAGGATTCACACTGGTTTAGGCTGGTCTGTACAGAGTCTTCAGGAAGGATTCACACTGGTTTAGGCTGGTCTGTACAGAGTCTTCAGGAAGGATTAACACTGGTTTAGGATTGGTCTGTACAGAGTCTTCAGGAAGGATTCACACTGGTTTAGGCTGGCCTGCGCACAATACCCCATAATATCAAAGTTTAATTTTATTTTTTAATTTTTACAAATGAAAGCTGAAATGTCTTGGGTCAATAAGTCTTAAACCCCTTTATGACACGCCTAAATATGTACAGGAGTAAAAATATGCTTAAGTCACAATTGTATGTGTGGGGTACACAGATGAGGTAGTCATTCAACAATCATGTTCAACACTATTACTGCACACAGAGTGAGTCCACTTTATCATGTGACCCGTACTGTCTAGCTGTCTGGGTCTCTGTTACCCGTACTGTCTGGGTCTCTGTCTAATAAACCAGGTTTCCATCCAACTTTTTTAGGTGAGTAAGGTACATGTCGGATAGAAAATGTCATGACAGGCCTGATGGAAACAGATTTTTTTTGGTGAACTAGAAACGTCGGTGGAAGTAAGTAGGCTTGGAGTCACGCAGGGACATGTTTAGTCCTCACACTACAGTGTATGGTCAAACCATGCAGTTTATTAGGCTACAGGTGGAATAAGTTAGGACTGTTTATTAGGCTACAGGTGGAATAAGTTAGGACTGTTTATTAGGCTACAGGTGGAATAAGTTAGGACAGTTTATTAGGCTACAGGTGGAATAAGTTAGGACTGTTTATTAGGCTACAGGTGGAATAAGTTAGGACAGTTTATTAGGCTACAGGTGGAATAAGTTAGGACAGTTTATTAGGCTACAGGTGGAATAAGTTAGGACAGTTTATTAGGCTACATGTGGAATAAGTTAGGACAGTTTATTAGGCTACAGGTGGAATAAGTTAGGACAGTTTATTAGGCTACAGGTGGAATAAGTTAGGACTGTTTATTAGGCTACAGGTGGAATAAGTTAGGACTGTTTATTAGGCTACATGTGGAATAAGTTAGGACAGTTTATTAGGCTACAGGTGGAATAAGTTAGCCCTGTTTATTAGGCTACAGGTGGAATAAGTAGACTAGAGCATGTGTGTTTGTCAGTAATAATGACCTCATGGTGCAGATACCTCTGTAGACTAGAGCGTGTGTTTGTCAGTAATAATGACCTCATGGTGCAGATACCTCTTTAGACAGCAGTGGGCCCCCAGACAGCAGTGGGCCCCCAGACAGCAGTGGGCCCCCAGGCAGCAGTGGGCCCCCAGACAGCAGTGGGCCCCCAGACAGCAGTGGGCCCCCAGACAGCAGTGGGCCCCCAGACAGCAGTGGGCCCCCAGACAGCAGTGGGCCCCCAGACAGCAGTGGGCCCCCAGACAGCAGTGGGCCCCCAGACAGCAGTGGGCCCCCAGACAGCAGTGGGCTTTTGAATACTGCATCTCGCATAATGGTCATTGTTCAACCAACTATACTCTGGCTGGCTGTATTAATATTTATATGGAGGGAGCACTGTGACTAGACTCTGGCTGTGTTAATATTTACATGAAGGGAGCCCTGTGACTAGATTCTGGCTGTGTTAATATTTATATGGAGGGAGCACTGTGACTAGACTCTGGCTGTGTTAATATTTACATGGAGGGAGCACTGTGACTAGACTATGGCTGTGTTAATATTTACATGGAGGGAGCACTGTGACTAGACTCTGGCTGTGTTAATATTTACATGGAGGGAGCACTGTGACTAGACTCTGGCTGTGTTACTATTTACATGGAGGGAGCACTGTGACTAGACTCTGGCTGGCTGTGTTAATATTTACATGGAGGGAGCACTGTGACTAGACGCTGGCTGTGTTAATATTTACATGGAGGGAGCACTGTGACTAGACTCTGGCTGTGTTAATATTTACATGGAGGGAGCACTGTGACTATACTCTGGCTTTGTTAATATTTACATGGAGGGAGCACTGACTAGACTCTGGCTGTGTTAATATTTACATGGAGGGAGCACTGACTAGACTCTGGCTGTGTTAATATTTATATGGAGGGAGCACTGACTATATTCTGGCTGTGTTAATATTTACATGGAGGGAGCACTGACTAGACTCTGGCTGTGTTAATATTTACATGAAGGGAGCACTGTGACTAGACTCTGGCTGTGTTAATATTTATATGGAGGGAGCACTGTGACTAGACTCTGGCTGTGTTAATATTTACATGGAGGGAGCACTGTGACTAGACTCTGGCTGTGTTAATATTTACATGGAGGGAGCACTGTGACTAGACTCTGGCTGTGTTAATATTTACATGGAGGGAGCACTGTGACAACTCTCTGGCTGTGTGAATTTAAATCACACATGCTCAATTTAGCCCAAGTTTCAGCTGATACCACGGCTCACTGGGACTAGATCCATGTCTCTTGTAGAGTTAGTTTATCTGGATCATATGGAATCATATGTACAGTTGTAATTTATACTAGAAATGCATGGCATTTTTGGGTTTGATGTTTTTCAGAGGTGTTGGCGATAGCTCTGAAAAATGTTTCCATAGTGGGGCAGCCAATTCCACAAGGTGTCGCAGCGCCCCGCGTACATTCTTTGGGTAGAACCCAGGAGTGTGTGTTTGTCCGAGCGTGTTTGTACAAGTGTGTGTGTGTGTGTGTATGTGTCTGTCTGTCCTGCGATGACGTAAGGAGGCTGGAATGTAGCCTAGATCCCTGGTGTGTTCCAGTGTGTGAGCTGTATCAGTGAGAGCTTCCTGTGGACAGTCAGCCACCTCTTGTCCCCTTCGATAACATGGCTTCATGTCAGTTGAGTTCATAAAGTCTCACTGGTCATCTCTGTCCTGGTTGGATGAGGCAGGTCTGGGATCCAGCCAATACAGTCCCAGTGAGTCAATACAAGGTATAAACTGTCCCTTAATCTGATAATAGAGTTTATGGATTAGCTGTTCAATGTCTCGGAATGAGATCATATTATCCCTGTAGTCAGGTCAGGACAAGAGGAAGTTGTTGTGGCTGACACCTCAACACCAACCAATCAGGGTGTAGTCACTAGAAACCAAACCGGGAGGGAGGGACCTACCTGAATTTGTCCAATAAGAATCTCTCGTTTTTGTTGCATAACATTTTACGTGGCAAAAAAAAGGTGGTAAGTTGCGGAGGCGGAACGGCGCTCGCGCCGTTAGAGGCGGAGCAAGGCTGTGTGTTTTGACCTGTAGGACCAGTTGGTAGAGGTGTTTGCTTGACCCCTCACTCCCTGACCTCTAACCCCTGACGACTGTAGTGATGAGTGTCAAAATGTTTCCCATCATGGCACCTATATTTCTGCTGGCCCTGTCAGACTGCCGTTACCATGAGCCCAACTTCGTAACACCTCAACTCTACAGCAACCAACCACTCTACCACTGACATCTACAAACACGACAAACCCAACACTGTTGTCATTTTAAGAGAAGGGTTTAATGTGGGGCTTTAATCCATTCATAACTGCCAGTAGAGAAGGGTTTAATGTGGGGCTTTAATCCAGCTGTCACTGCCAGTAGAGAAGGGTTTAATGTGGGGCTTTAATCCAGCTGTAACTGCCAGTAGAGAAGGGTTTAATGTGGGGCTTTAATCCATTCATAACTGCCAGTAGAGAAGGGTTTAATGTGGGGCTTTAATCCAGCTGTCACTGCCAGTAGAGAAGGGTTTAATGTGGGGCTTTAATCCAGCTGTAACTGCTATTAGAGAAGGGTTTAATGTGGGGCTTTAATCCAGCTGTAACTGCCAGTAGAGAAGGGTTTAATGTGGGGCTTTAATCCAGCTGTAACTGCTATTAGAGAAGGGTTTAATGTGGGGCTTTAATCCAGCTGTAACTGCCAGTAGAGAAGGGTTTAATGTGGGGCTTTAATCCATTCATAACTGCCAGTAGAGAAGGGTTTAATGTGGGGCTTTAATCCAGCTGTAAGTGCTATTAGAGAAGGGTTTAATGTGGGGCTTTAATCCAGCTGTAACTGCCAGTAGAGAAGGGTTTAATGTGGGGCTTTAATCCAGCTGTAACTGCTATTAGAGAAGGGTTTAATGTGGGGCTTTAATCCAGCTGTAACTGCCAGTAGAGAAGGGTTTAATGTGGGGCTTTAATCCATGCATAACTGCCAGTAGAGAAGGGTTTAATGTGGGGCTTTAATCCAGCTGTCACTGCCAGTAGAGAAGGGTTTAATGTGGGGCTTTAATCCAGCTGTAACTGCCAGTAGAGAAGGGTTTAATGTGGGGCTTTAATCCAGCTGTAACTGCCAGTAGAGAAGGGTTTAATGTGGGGCTTTAATCCAGCTGTCACTGCCAGTAGAGAAGGGTTTAATGTGGGGCTTTAATCCAGCTGTAACTACCAGTAGAGAAGGGTTTAATGTGGGGCTTTAATCCAGCTGTCACTGCCAGTAGAGAAGGGTTTAATGTGGGGCTTTAATCCAGCTGTCACTGCCAGTAGAGAAGGGTTTAATGTGGGGCTTTAATCCATTCATAACTGCCAGTAGAGAAGGGTTTAATGTGGGGCTTTAATCCAGCTGTAACTGCCAGTAGAGAAGGGTTTAATGTGGTGCTTTAATCCAGCTGTAACTGCCAGTAGAGAAGGGTTTAATGTGGGGCTTTAATCCATTCATAACTGCCAGTAGAGAAGGGTTTAATGTGGGGCTTTAATCCAGCTGTAACTGCCAGTAGAAAAGGGTTTAATGTGGGGCTTTAATCCAGCTGTAACTGCCAGTAGAGAAGGGTTTAATGTGGTGCTTTAATCCAGCTGTAACTGCTATTAGAGAAGGGTTTAATGTGGGGCTTTAATCCAGCTGTCACTGCCAGTAGAGAAGGGTTTAATGTGGGGCTTTAATCCAGCTGTCACTGCCAGTAGAGAAGGGTTTAATGTGGGGCTTTAATCCAGCTCTAACTGCCAGTAGAGAAGTGTTTAATGTGGGGCTTTAATCCAGCTGTAACTGCTAGTAGAGAAGGGTTTAATGTGGGGCTTTAATCCAGCTGTAACTGCTATTAGAGAAGGGTTTAATGTGGGGCTTTAATCCAGCTGTAACTGCCAGTAGAGAAGGGTTTAATGTGGGGCTTTAATCCAGCTGTCACTGCCAGTAGAGAAGGGTTTAATGTGGGGCTTTAATCCAGCTGTCACTGCCAGTAGAGAAGGGTTTAATGTGGGGCTTTAATCCAGCTGTCACTGCCAGTAGAGAAGGGTTTAATGTGGGGCTTTAATCGATTCATAACTGCCAGTAGAGAAGGGTTTAATGTGGGGCTTTAATCCAGCTGTAACTGCCAGTAGAGAAGGGTTTAATGTGGGGCTTTAATCCAGCTGTAACTGCTAGTAGAGAAGGGTTTAATGTGGGGCTTTAATCCAGCTGTAACTGCTATTAGAGAAGGGTTTAATGTGGGGCTTTAATCCAGCTGTAACTGCCAGTAGAGAAGGGTTTAATGTGGGGCTTTAATCCAGCTGTCACTGCCAGTAGAGAAGGGTTTAATGTGGGGCTTTAATCCAGCTGTCACTGCCAGTAGAGAAGGGTTTAATGTGGGGCTTTAATCCAGCTGTCACTGCCAGTAGAGAAGGGTTTAATGTGGGGCTTTAATCGATTCATAACTGCCAGTAGAGAAGGGTTTAATGTGGGGCTTTAATCCAGCTGTAACTGCCAGTAGAGAAGGGTTTAATGTGGGGCTTTAATCCAGCTGTAACTGCTAGTAGGGAAGGGTTTAATGTGGGGCTTTATTCCAGCTGTCACTGCCAGTAGAGAAGGGTTTAATGTGGGGCTTTAATCCAGCTGTAACTGCCAGTAGAGAAGGGTTTAATGTGGGGCTTTAATCCAGCTGTAACTGCCAGTAGAAAAGGGTTTAATGTGGGGCTTTAATCCAGCTGTAACTGCCAGTAGAGAAGGGTTTAATGTGGTGCTTTAATCCAGCTGTAACTGCCAGTAGAGAAGGGTTTAATGTGGGGCTTTAATCCAGCTGTAACTGCTAGTAGAGAAGGGTTTAATGTGGGGCTTTAATCCAGCTGTCACTGCCAGTAGAGAAGGGTTTAATGTGGGGCTTTAATCCAGCTCTAACTGCCAGTAGAGAAGTGTTTAATGTGGGGCTTTAATCCAGCTGTAACTGCTAGTAGAGAAGGGTTTAATGTGGGGCTTTAATCCAGCTGTAACTGCTATTAGAGAAGGGTTTAATGTGGGGCTTTAATCCAGCTGTAACTGCTAGTAGAGAAGGGTTTAATGTGGGGCTTTAATCCAGCTGTCACTGCCAGTAGAGAAGGGTTTAATGTGGGGCTTTAATCCAGCTGTCACTGCCAGTAGAGAAGGGTTTAATGTGGGGCTTTAATCCAGCTGTCACTGCCAGTAGAGAAGGGTTTAATGTGGGGCTTTAATCGATTCATAACTGCCAGTAGAGAAGGGTTTAATGTGGGGCTTTAATCCAGCTGTAACTGCCAGTAGAGATGGGTTTAATGTGGGGCTTTAATCCAGCTGTAACTGCTAGTAGGGAAGGGTTTAATGTGGGGCTTTAATCCAGCTGTCACTGCCAGTAGAGAAGGGTTTAATGTGGGGCTTTAATCCAGCTGTAACTGCCAGTAGAGAAGGGTTTAATGTGGGGCTTTAATCCAGCTGTAACTGCTATTAGAGAAGGGTTTAATGTGGGGCTTTAATCCAGCTGTCACTGCTAGTAGAGAAGGGTTTAATATGGGGCTTTAATCCAGCTGTAACTGCCAGTAGAGAAGGGTTTAATGTGGGGCTTTAATCCAGCTGTCACTGCTAGTAGAGAAGGGTTTAATGTGGGGCTTTAATCCAGCTGTCACTGCTAGTAGATAAGGGTTTAATGTGGGGCTTTAATCCAGCTGTCACTGCCAGTAGAGAAGGGTTTAATGTGGGGCTTTAATCCAGCTGTCACTGCTAGTAGAGAAGGGTTTAATGTGGGGCTTTAATCCAGCTGTAACTGCCAGTAGAGAAGGGTTTAATGTGGGGCTTTAATCCAGCTGTAACTGCCAGTAGAGAAGGGTTTAATGTGGGGCTTTCATCCAGCTGTCACTGCCAGTAGAGAAGGGTTTAATGTGGGGCTTTAATCCAGCTGTAACTGCTAGTAGAGAAGGGTTTAATGTGGGGCTTTAATCCAGCTGTAACTGCCAGTAGAGAAGGGTTTAATGTGGGGCTTTAATCCAGCTGTAACTGCCAGTAGAGAAGGGTTTAATGTGGGGCTTTCATCCAGCTGTCACTGCCAGTAGAGAAGGGTTTAATGTGGGGCTTTAATCCAGCTGTAACTGCTAGTAGAGAAGGGTTTAATGTGGGGCTTTAATCCAGCTGTAACTGCCAGTAGAGAAGGGTTTAATGTGGGGCTTTAATCCAGCTGTAACTGCCAGTAGAGAAGGGTTTAATGTGGGGCTTTAATCCAGCTGTAACTGCTAGTAGAGAAGGGTTTAATGTGGGGCTTTAATCCAGCTGTCACTGCCAGTAGAGAAGGGTTTAATGTGGTGCTTTAATCCAGCTGTCACTGCTAGTAGAGAAGGGTTTAATGTGGGGCTTTAATCCAGCTGTAACTGCCAGTAGAGAAGGGTTTAATGTGGGGCTTTAATCCAGCTGTAACTGCCAGTAGAGAAGGGTTTAATGTGGGGCTTTAATCCAGCTGTAACTGCTATTAGAGAAGGGTTTAATGTGGGGCTTTAATCCAGCTGTCACTGCCAGTAGAGAAGGGTTTAATGTGGGGCTTTAATCCAGCTGTAACTGCCAGTAGAGAAGGGTTTAATGTGGGGCTTTAATCCAGCTGTAACTGCCAGTAGAGAAGGGTTTAATGTGGGGCTTTAATCCAGCTGTAACTGCTAGTAGAGAAGGGTTTAATGTGGGGCTTTAATCCAGCTATCACTGCCAGTAGAGAAGGGTTTAATGTGGGGTTTTAATCCAGCTGTAACTGCTAGTAGAGAAGGGTTTAATGTGGGGCTTTAATCCAGCTGTCACTGCCAGTAGAGAAGGGTTTAATGTGGGGCTTTAATCCAGCTGTCACTGCTAGTAGAGAAGGGTTTAATATGGGGCTTTAATCCAGCTGTAACTGCCAGTAGAGAAGGGTTTAATGTGGGGCTTTAATCCAGCTGTCACTGCTAGTAGAGAAGGGTTTAATGTGGGGCTTTAATCCAGCTGTCACTGCTAGTAGATAAGGGTTTAATGTGGGGCTTTAATCCAGCTGTCACTGCCAGTAGAGAAGGGTTTAATGTGGGGCTTTAATCCAGCTGTCACTGCTAGTAGAGAAGGGTTTAATGTGGGGCTTTAATCCAGCTGTAACTGCCAGTAGAGAAGGGTTTAATGTGGGGCTTTAATCCAGCTGTAACTGCCAGTAGAGAAGGGTTTAATGTGGGGCTTTCATCCAGCTGTCACTGCCAGTAGAGAAGGGTTTAATGTGGGGCTTTAATCCAGCTGTAACTGCTAGTAGAGAAGGGTTTAATGTGGGGCTTTAATCCAGCTGTAACTGCCAGTAGAGAAGGGTTTAATGTGGGGCTTTAATCCAGCTGTAACTGCCAGTAGAGAAGGGTTTAATGTGGGGCTTTAATCCAGCTGTAACTGCTAGTAGAGAAGGGTTTAATGTGGGGCTTTAATCCAGCTGTCACTGCCAGTAGAGAAGGGTTTAATGTGGTGCTTTAATCCAGCTGTCACTGCTAGTAGAGAAGGGTTTAATGTGGGGCTTTAATCCAGCTGTAACTGCCAGTAGAGAAGGGTTTAATGTGGGGCTTTAATCCAGCTGTCACTGCTAGTAGAGAAGGGTTTAATGTGGGGCTTTAATCCAGCTGTCACTGCTAGTAGATAAGGGTTTAATGTGGGGCTTTAATCCAGCTGTCACTGCCAGTAGAGAAGGGTTTAATGTGGGGCTTTAATCCAGCTGTAACTGCTAGTAGAGAAGGGTTTAATGTGGGGCTTTAATCCAGCTGTAACTGCCAGTAGAGAAGGGTTTAATGTGGGGCTTTAATCCAGCTGTAACTGCCAGTAGAGAAGGGTTTAATGTGGGGCTTTCATCCAGCTGTCACTGCCAGTAGAGAAGGGTTTAATGTGGGGCTTTAATCCAGCTGTAACTGCTAGTAGAGAAGGGTTTAATGTGGGGCTTTAATCCAGCTGTAACTGCCAGTAGAGAAGGGTTTAATGTGGGGCTTTAATCCAGCTGTAACTGCCAGTAGAGAAGGGTTTAATGTGGGGCTTTAATCCAGCTGTAACTGCTAGTAGAGAAGGGTTTAATGTGGGGCTTTAATCCAGCTGTCACTGCCAGTAGAGAAGGGTTTAATGTGGTGCTTTAATCCAGCTGTCACTGCTAGTAGAGAAGGGTTTAATGTGGGGCTTTAATCCAGCTGTAACTGCGAGTAGAGAAGGGTTTAATGTGGGGCTTTAATCCAGCTGTCACTGCTAGTAGAGAAGGGTTTAATGTGGGGCTTTAATCCAGCTGTCACTGCTAGTAGATAAGGGTTTAATGTGGGGCTTTAATCCAGCTGTCACTGCCAGTAGAGAAGGGTTTAATGTGGGGCTTTAATCCAGCTGTCACTGCTAGTAGATAAGGGTTTAATGTGGGGCTTTAATCCAGCTGTCACTGCCAGTAGAGAAGGGTTTAATGTGGGGCTTTAATCCAGCTGTCACTGCCAGTAGAGAAGGGTTTGTGGGGCTTTAATCCAGCTGTCACTGCCAGTAGAGAAGGGTTTAATGTGGGGCTTTAATCCAGCTGTAACTGCTAGTAGAGAAGGGTTTAATGTGGGGCTTTAATCCAGCTGTAACTGCCAGTAGAGAAGGGTTTAATGTGGGGCTTTAATCCAGCTGTAACTGCCAGTAGAGAAGGGTTTAATGTGGGGCTTTAATCCAGCTGTAACTGCCAGTAGAGAAGGGTTTAATGTTGGGCTTTAATCCAGCTGTAACTGCCAGTAGAGAAGGGTTTAATGTGGGGCTTTAATCCAGCTGTCACTGCCAGTAGAGAAGGGTTTAATGTGGGGCTTTAATCCAGCTGTAACTGCTAGTAGAGAAGGGTTTAATGTGCGGCTTTAATCCAGCTGTAACTGCCAGTAGAGAAGGGTATAATGTGGGGCTTTAATCCAGCTGTAACTGCCAGTAGAGAAGGGTTTAATGTGGGGCTTTAATCCAGCTGTAACTGCCAATAGAGAAGGGTTTAATGTGGGGCTTTAATCCAGCTGTAACTGCCAGTAGAGAAGGGTTTAATGTGGGGCTTTAATCCAGCTGTAACTGCCAGTAGAGAAGGGTTTAATGTGGGGCTTTAATCCAGCTGTCACTGCCAGTAGAGAAGGGTTTAATGTGGGGCTTTAATCCAGCTGTAACTGCTAGTAGAGAAGGGTTTAATGTGGGGCTTTAATGCAGCTGTAACTGCCAGTAGAGAAGGGTTTAATGTGGGGCTTTAATCCAGCTGTAACTGCTAGTAGAGAAGGGTTTAATGTGGGGCTTTAATCCAGCTGTAACTGCCAGTAGAGAAGGGTTTAATGTGGGGCTTTAATCCAGCTGTAACTGCCAGTAGAGAAGGGTTTAATGTGGGGCTTTAATCCAGCTGTAACTGCCAGTAGAGAAGGGTTTAATGTGGGGCTTTAATCCAGCTGTAACTGCCAGTAGAGAAGGGTTTAATGTGGGGCTTTAATCCAGCTGTAACTGCCAGTAGAGAAGGGTTTAATGTGGGGCTTTAATCCAGCTGTAACTGCCAGTAGAGAAGGGTTTAATGTGGGGCTTTAATCCAGCTGTAACTGCCAGTAGAGAAGGGTTTAATGTGGGGCTTTAATCCAGCTGTCACTGCCAGTAGACAAGGGTTTAATGTGGGGCTTTAATCCAGCTGTAACTGCCAGTAGAGAAGGGTTTAATGTGGGGCTTTAATCCAGCTGTAACTGCCAGTAGAGAAGGGTTTAATGTGGGGCTTTAATCCAGCTGTAACTGCTAGTAGAGAAGGGTTTAATGTGGGGCTTTAATCCAGCTGTCACTGCCAGTAGAGAAGGGTTTAATGTGGGGCTTTAATCCAGCTGTAACTGCCAGTAGAGAAGGGTTTAATGTGGGGCTTTAATCCAGCTGTAACTGCCAGTAGAGAAGGGTTTAATGTAGGGCTTTAATCCAGCTGTAACTGCCAGTAGAGAAGGGTTTAATGTGGGGCTTTAATCCAGCTGTAACTGCTAGTAGGGAAGGGTTTAATGTGGGGCTTTAATCCAGCTGTAACTGCCAGTAGAGAAGGGTTTAACGTGGGGCTTTAATCCAGCTGTAACTGCCAGTAGAGAAGGGTTTAATGTGGGGCTTTAATCCAGCTGTAACTGCCAGTAGAGAAGGGTTTAACGTGGGGCTTTAATCCAGCTGTAACTGCTTTTTATTTTATTTTATAAACAGGGTGATTTCAAACCTGAATGCTGATTGGCTGACATTCACGGGTTTGACAAAATATTTATTTTAACTGCTCTAATTTCGTTGGTTGAGGCACCTCGGGGGTTTGTGATATATGGTCAATATACCACAGCTAAGGGCAGTGTCCAGGCCTTAGTTCTTAATTAAACCACTGACTCTCTGGTGTGGTCTATTCTGTGTGCTTCGATGTAGTAGGGTTAATGAGGGTATTGACAAGTGAACCGCAGGACCCTGTGTGTGTGTGTGTGTGTGTGTGTGTGTCAAGGTTTTCACTCCCAGTCTCAGCCAGAGAGAGCTGATTGTGGTAACCACAGAATTAAATGGAACAAGCAATCACTCAAATGTGTCCTAGGAAACCATTTTTACTAAAGCAGTTGTCTTGTCACAAAGTAATGTACGTCACCAAAAGTATGTGGACACCCTTTCAGCCACACCCGTTGCTGACTGGTGTATAAAATCATGCGATCTCCTTAGACAAACATTGTCAGTAGAATGGCCTTACAGAAGAGATCAGTCACTTTCAACGTGGCACCGTCATAGGATGCCACTTTTCCAACAAGTCAGTGTGTCAAATGTCTGCCCTGATAGAGCTGCCCTGGTCAACTGTAAGTGCTGTTATTGTGAAGTGGAAACGTTTAGGAGCATAAGACGAAGTTGTAGGCCACACAAGCTCACAGAACGGGATCACAGAGTGCTGAAGCACTTAAAAATGGTCTATCCTCTCTGAATGATAGGAAGTCCTTGCAGCAATGTTCCAACATCTAGTGGATTTAAATGTTTAAAAATCTTTTAAATTATAGTTTTATATACAGTGCCTTGCGAAAGTATTCGGCCCCCTTGAACTTTGCGACCTTTTGCCACATTTCAGGCTTCAAACATAAAGATATAAAACTGTATTTTTTTGTGAAGAATCAACAACAAGTGGGACACAATCATGAAGTGGAACGACATTTATTGGATATTTCAAACTTTTTTAACAAATCAAAAACTGAAAAATTGGGCGTGCAAAATTATTCAGCCCCCTTAAGTTAATACTTATATAACTAAATAACTAGTTAAGAACAAATTATTATTTACAACGACTGCCTACACCAGCCAAACCCAGACGACGCTGGGCCAATTGTGCGCCGCCCTATGGGACTCCCAATCACAGCCGGATGTGATACAGCCTGGATAGTGACGCCTTTTGCACTGAGATGCAGTGCCTTAGACCGCTGCGTCCATGTTGCAGCCACCACAGGACTTGAAATAATGGCGAATGGTACTCAGTAATGTGTTGTATTGGTCCCAAACATAAACGAATGTATTCGGGACAGAAAGTGAATTGCTTTGCCACATATTACAGTAGTGCCTTGTTGCCAACAGGATGCTTGTTTTGCAATATTTTTTATTCTGTACAGGATTCCTTTTCACTCTGTCATTTAGGTTAGTATTGTGGAGTAACGACAATGTTGTTGATCCATCCTCAGTTTTCTCCCATCACAGCCATTCAACTGTTTTTAAGTCACCATTGGCCTCATGGTGAAATCCCTGATGCAGTTTCCTTCCTCTCCGGCAACGGAGTTAAGGCGTCACCATGCTTCAGTTCGGCTGGCGCCTGCTGAACAAGTGTGCTCGTATATTCCCTTAAGGCCTCCACTTGAAATATGGGCAAAAAGCGACAATAGTCGTTGTTTTGTCCATTTTAGAGATTCGTAGCCAGTGTACAAGTATCTCTTAGTCGAGCAAAAATATAAAAGCAACATGCAACAATTTCAAAGATTTTACTGTGTTACAGTTCATATAGGTTTAATCTATGGATTTCACATGACTAGGAATACAGATATGCATCTGTTGATCACAGATACCTTAAAACGGTAGGGGTGTGGATCAGAAAACCAGTCAGTATCTGGTGTGATCACCATTTTGTCTCATGCAGCGTGACACATCTCCTTCACATAGAGTTGATTAGGTTGGTGATTGTGGCCTGTGGAATGTTGTCCCACTCCTCTTCAATGGCTGTGGAAGTTTCTGGATGTTGGTGGGAACTGGAACAGGCTGTCGTACACGTTGATCCAGAGCATCCCAAACATGCTCAATGGGTGACATGTCTGAGTATGCAGACCACGGAGGAACGGTGACATTTTAAGCTTCCAGGAATTGTGTACAGATCCTTGCTACATGGGGCCGTGCATTATCATGCTGAAACATGAGGTGAGGGCAGCAGATGAATGGCACAACAATGGGCCTCAGGTTCTCTTCACAGTATCTCTGTGCATTCAAATTGCCATTGATAAATGCAATTGTGTTCATTGTCCGTAGCTTATGCCTGCCCATACTATAACCCCACCATGGGGCACTCTGTTCACAACGTTGACATCAGCAAACTGCTCGCCCACACGATACCATACACGCTGTCTGCCATCTCCCCGGTACAGTTGAAACCGGGATGCATCCATGAAGAGCACACTACTCCAGCGTGCCAGAGGCCATCGAAGGTGAGCATTTTCCCACTGAAGTCGGTTACGACGCCGAACTGCAGTCAGGTCAAGACCCTGGTGAGGACGACGAGCACACAGCTGAGCTTCCCTGAGACGTTTTCTGATAGCTAGAATTTCTGCGCAAACGAACTGGCTATAATGGCAGCCAAGGACATTCGCTTGCTTATTTGTTTGTGCTCTGATTTAGTTTCCACAGATGACATGAAAAACCTTTCATAGCAAAATATACCTTGCTCACTAACTTCCTTTGCTTGTAGCTTGCTTCTCATCTACTGGTGTTGGCTTGCTTCTCATCTACTGGTGTTGGCTTGCTTCTCATCTACTGGTGTTGGCTTGCTTCTCATCTACTGGTGTTGGCTTGCTTCTCATCTACTGGTGTTGGCTTGCTTCTCATCTACTGGTGTTGGCTTGCTTCTCATCTACTGGTGTTGGCTTGCTTCTCATCTACTGGTGTTGGCTTGCTTCTCATCTACTGGTGTTGGCTTGCTTCTCATCTACTGGTGTTGGCTTGCTTCTCATCTACTGGTGTTGGCTTGCTTCTCATCTACTGGTGTTGGCTTGCTTCTCATCTACTGGTGTTGGCTTGCTTCTCATCTACTGGTGTTGGCTTGCTTCTCATCTACTGGTGTTGGCTTGCTAGCTGACAAGTTGTTTGTCCTGGTTTTTGAACTCTGAGATTCAGCTGAAAAGATGTTCGCCTTGTCAGAAACACTACAAAAAAATGATCGTCTTAGGTTCTATAGAAGTAGAATACTAGAATGGCCATGAACCTTCTTATGACGGTCCAAAAGTCAGCCATTGTGGTCAGGGAGTTGGTCAACCATGGTTTTCCAATGCTGTGGTAAAATATTGTGTAAAACAATGAATGTGAAGAATTTATGTGCACTGAATGTGTTAGCTAGCTAGCCAGACATTTTTTGAGAAATAAGTCCATACATTTTTTAAATTAACTGCCAATATTCAAACAATGCTGTCCATCCACAGCCATACACTGGCTGACATCAGTTGATGATGGGACTTAGACAGGTTGGAAATGCAACAGGTACTGATATTGTATCATATAACGACACTCACAGATTTCTAAGAAAACATTATGTTTACAAATATTTTGGCGACTATTTATACAGGTTTGTATAAACAGTATTTATACTTACAATATTTTAGGTTGACTATAATTCCATTACATAATTTCTGATACATCACATGCCTTTATTTTCCTGCATAAGTAAAATCAGGAAATTAATCACCTCTGATGACCCTAATGCTAACTGTACCTTATAAAATAAATTAAATCTGGTATAGTGATTCTCTGTCATGGCCATACGGATCATGACTAGAGGTGGGGAGTGTTGTGTTGATTTGGGAATTTTCATCGACATAGGTGTCATATCGACTAAGATGTGACGGTAGGAACATTTTTAATAGACCCAATCAATCCAATTCCCTGCTATAGTCGCACAGATGATTTAACTGTGTATGGGGGATGCTATGCTAAACCTGCTGGCAGGGTTTAGCTTTCTCCCCTCCTCCCCCTTCCACATCGTCATAGCAATGGCCTGTTGCATAATCCACCACACTGGCTGCAATATCTAAGGCCTTGCACTCTGTTTCCATGGAAACACTACCACCTCTTCCTTTCTCTCTGTCCTCTTTCTCATCTCTCTCCTCGCTTTCAATTCAATTTACTTTCAATTTCAGGGCTTTATTCGCACTGGGAAACATATGTTAACATTTTCTCTCTTTCTCCCCACCTCTCTTTCTCTCCCCCCTCTTTCTCTCCTCTCTCTCCTCTCTTTCTCCCCCCCTCTTTCTCCCCCCCTCTCTTTCTCGCTCTCCTCTTTCTCGCTCTCCTCTTTCTCGCTCTCCTCTTTCTCGCTCTCCTCTTTCTCGCTCTCCTCTTTCTCGCTCTCCTCTTTCTCGCTCTCCTCTCTTTCTCGCTCTCCTCTCTTTCTCGCTCTCCTCTCTTTTCTCTCCCCCCTCTCTCTCCTCTCTTTCTCTCTCTCCTCTCTTTCTCTCTCTCCTCTCTTTCTCTCTCTCCTCTGTTTCTCGCTCTCCTCTCTTTCTCGCTCTCCTCTCTTTTCTCTCCCCCCTCTCTCTCCTCTCTTTCTCTCTCTCCTCTCTTTCTCTCTCTCCTCTCTTTCTCTCTCCCCTCTCTTTCTCTCTCCCCTCTCTTTCTCTCTCCCCTCTCTTTCTCTCTCCCCTTTCTCCCCTCTCTTTCTCCCCTCTCTTTCTCCCCTCTCTTTCTCCCCTCTCTTTCTCCCCTCTCTTTCTCCCCTCTCTTTCTCCCCTCTCTTTCTCTCTCCCCTCTCTTTTTCTCTCTCTCCTGTCTTTTTCTCTCTCTCCTGTCTTTCTCTCTCTCTCCTGTCTTTCTCTCTCTCTCCTGTCTTTCTCTCTCTCCTGTCTTTCTCTCTCTCCTGTCTTTCTCTCTCTCCTGTCTTTCTCTCTCCTGTATTTCTCTCTCTTTCTCTCTCCTCTCTTTCTTTCTCTCCCCCTCTCTTTCTTTCTCTCCCCCTCTCTTTCTTTCTCTCCCCCTCTTTCTTTCTCTCCCCCTCTTTCTTTCTCCCCCCCTCTTTCTTTCTCTCTCTCCTCTCTTTCTCTCTCCTCTCTTTCTCGCTCTCCTCTATTTTCTCTCCCCCTCTCTCTCCTCTCTTTCTCTCTCTCCCCTCTCTTTCTCTCTCTCCCCTCTCTTTCTCTCTCTCCCCTCTCTTTCTCTCTCTCCCCTGTCTTTCTCTCTCTCCCCTGTCTTTCTCTCTCTCTCTCCCCTGTCTTTCTCTCTCTCTCTCCTGTCTTTCTCTCTCTCTCCTGTCTTTCTCTCTCTCTCCTGTCTTTCTCTCTCTCTCTCCTGTCTTTCTCTCTCTCTCTCTCCTGTCTTTCTCTCTCTCTCCTGTCTTTCTCTCTCTCTCCTGTCTTTCTCTCTCTCTCCTGTCTTTCTCTCTCTCCTGTCTTTCTCTCTCTCCTGTCTTTCTCTCTCCTCTCTTTCTCTCTCCTCTCTTTCTCTCTCCTCTCTTTCTCTCTCTCCCTCTCTTTCTCTCTCTCCCCCTCTTTCTCTCTCTCCCCCTCTTTCTTTCTCTCCCCCTCTTTCTCTCTCTCCCCCTCTTTCTTTCTCTCCCCCTCTTTCTTTCTCTCCCCCTCTTTCTTTCTCTCCCCCTCTTTCTTTCTCTCCCCCTCTTTCTTTCTCTCCTCCTCCTTCTTTCTCTCCCCCTCTTTCTTTCTCTCCCCCTCTTTTTTTCTTTCTCTCCCCCTCTTTTTTCTCTCTCTCCCCCTCTTTCTCTCTCCTCTCTTTCTCTCTCTCCTCTCTTTCTCTCTCTCCTCTCTTTCTCTCTCTCCTCTCTTTCTCTCTCTCCTCTCTTTCTCTCCCCCTCTCTTTCTCCTCTCTTTCTCTCCCCCTCTCTTTCTTTCTCTCCCCCTCTTTCTTTCTCTCCCCCTCTTTCTTTCTCTCCCCCTCTTTCTTTCTCTCCCCCTCTTTCTTTCTCTCCCCCTCTTTCTTTCTCTCCCCCTCTTTCTTTCTCTCCCCCTCTTTCTTTCTCTCCCCCTCTTTCTTTCTCTCCCCCTCTTTCTTTCTCTCCCCCTCTTTCTTTCTCTCCCCCTCTTTCTTTCTCTCCCCCTCTTTCTTTCTCTCCTCTTTCTCTCCTCTTTCTCTCCCCCCTCTCTTTCTCTCTC
Organism: Oncorhynchus mykiss; assembly: GCF_057628025.1. Classification (NCBI taxonomy): domain Eukaryota; kingdom Metazoa; phylum Chordata; class Actinopteri; order Salmoniformes; family Salmonidae; genus Oncorhynchus; species Oncorhynchus mykiss. The sequence goes on from NC_143027.1 coordinate 1,180,050, forward strand.
CTCTTTTTCTCTCATCTCTTTCTCTCTCCTTTGTCTTTCTCTCTCTACTCTCTCTCCTTTGTCTTTCTCTCTCTCCTCTCTCTCTCCTCTCTTTCTCTCTCTCCTCTCTTTCTCTCTCTCCTCTCTTTCTCTCCCCCTCTCTTTCTTTCTCTCCCCCTCTCTTTCTTTCTCTCCCCCTCTCTTTCTCTCCCCCTCTCTTTCTCCTCTCTTTCTCTCCCCCTCTCTTTCTTTCTCTCCCCCTCTCTTTCTTTCTCTCCCCTCTCTTTCTTTCTCTCCCCCTCTTTCTTTCTCTCCCCCTCTTTCTTTCTCTCCCCCTCTTTCTTTCTCTCCCCCTCTTTCTTTCTCTCCCCCTCTTTCTTTCTCTCCCCCTCTTTCTCTCTCTCCTCTTTCTCTCCTCTTTCTCTCCCCCCTCTCTTTCTCTCTCCTCTTTTTCTCTCATCTCTTTCTCTCTCCTTTGTCTTTCTCTCTCTACTCTCTCTCCTTTGTCTTTCTCTCTCTCCTCTCTCTCTCCTCTCTTTCTCCCTCTCCTCTCTTTCTCTCTCTCCTCTCTTTTCTCTCTCCCCTCTCTTTCTCTCTCTCCCCTCTCTTTCTCTCTCTCCCCTCTCTTTCTCTCTCCCCTCTCTTTCTCTCTCCCCTCTCTTTCTCTCTCCCCTCTCTTTCTCTCTCCCCTCTCTTTCTCTCTCCCCTCTCTTTCTCTCTCCCCTCTCTTTCTCTCTCTCCTCTCTTTCTCTCTCTCCTTTCTCTCTCTCCTTTCTCTCTCTCCTTTCTCTCCCTCCCCTCTCTTTCTCTCTCTCCCCTCTCTTTCTCTCTCTCCCCTCTCTTTCTCTCTCTCCCCTCTCTTTCTCTCTCTCCCCTCTCTTCTCTCTCTCTCCCCTGTCTTTCTCTCTCTCCCCTGTCTTTCTCTCTCTCTCTCCCCTGTCTTTCTCTCTCTCTCTCCTGTCTTTCTCTCTCTCTCTCCTGTCTTTCTCTCTCTCTCCTGTCTTTCTCTCTCTCTCCTGTCTTTCTCTCTCTCTCCTGTCTTTCTCTCTCTCCTCTCTTTCTCTCTCCTCTCTTTCTCTCTCCTGTCTTTCTCTCTCTCCTCTCTTTCTCTCTCCTCTCTTTCTCTCTCCTCTCTTTCTCTCTCCTCTCTTTCTCTCTCTCCCCCTCTTTCTCTTTCTCCCCCTCTTCCTTTCTCTCCCCCTCTTTCTCTCTCTCCCCCTCTTTCTTTCTCTCCCCCTCTTTCTTCTTCTCCCCCTCTTTCTTTCTCTCCCCCCTCTTTCTTTCTCTCCCCCTCTTTCTTTCTCTCCTCCTCCTTCTTTCTCTCCCCCTCTTTCTTTCTCTCCCCCTCTTTTTTCTTTCTCTCCCCCTCTTTTTTTCTTTCTCTCCCCCTCTTTTTTTCTCTCTCTCCCCCTCTTTCTCTCTCCCCCTCTTTCTCTCTCCTCTCTTTCTCTCTCTCCTCTCTTTTCTCTCTCCTCTCTTTCTCTCTCTCCTCTCTTTCTCTCTCTCTCTTTCTCTCCTCTCTTTCTCCTCTCTTTCTCTCCCCCTCTCTTTCTTTCTCTCCCCCTCTCTTTCTCTCCCCCTCTCTTTCTCCTCTCTTTCTCTCCCCCTCTCTTTCTCCTCTCTTTCTCTCCCCCTCTCTTTCTTTCTCTCCCCCCTCTTTCTTTCTCTCCCCCTCTTTCTTTCTCTCCCCCTCTTTCTTTCTCTCCCCCTCTTTCTTTCTCTCCCCCTCTTTCTTTCTCTCCCCCTCTTTCTTTCTCTCCCCCTCTTTCTTTCTCTCCCCCTCTTTCTTTCTCTCCCCCTCTTTCTTTCTCTCCCCCTCTTTCTCTCTCTCCTCTTTCTCTCCTCTTTCTCTCCCCCCTCTCTTTCTCTCTCCTCTTTTTCTCTCATCTCTTTCTCTCTCCTTTGTCTTTCTCTCTCTACTCTCTCTCCTTTGTCTTTCTCTCTCTCCTCTCTCTCTCCTCTCTTTCTCTCTCTCCTCTCTTTCTCTCTCTCCTCTCTTTCTCTCCCCCTCTCTTTCTTTCTCTCCCCCTCTCTTTCTTTCTCTCCCCCTCTCTTTCTTTCTCTCCCCCTCTCTTTCTCTCCCCCTCTCTTTCTCCTCTCTTTCTCTCCCCCTCTCTTTCTTTCTCTCCCCCTCTCTTTCTTTCTCTCCCCCTCTCTTTCTTTCTCTCCCCTCTTTCTTTCTCTCCCCCTCTTTCTTTCTCTCCCCCTCTTTCTTTCTCTCCCCCCTCTTTCTTTCTCTCCCCCTCTTTCTTTCTCTCCCCCTCTTTCTTTCTCTCCCCCTCTTTCTCTCTCTCCTCTTTCTCTCCTCTTTCTCTCCCCCCTCTCTTTCTCTCTCCTCTTTTTCTCTCATCTCTTTCTCTCTCCTTTGTCTTTCTCTCTCTACTCTCTCTCCTTTGTCTTTCTCCCTCTCCTCTCTTTCTCTCTCTCCTCTCTTTCTCTCTCTCCTCTCTTCTCTCTCTCCTCTCTTTCTCTCTCTCCCCTCTCTTTCTCTCTCTCCCCTCTCTTTCTCTCTCCCCTCTCTTTCTCTCTCCCCTCTCTTTCTCTCTCCCCTCTCTTTCTCTCTCCCCTCTCTTTCTCTCTCCCCTCTCTTTCTCTCTCCCCTCTCTTTCTCTCTCTCCCTTTCTCTCTCTCTCCTTTCTCTCCCTCCCTCTCTTTCTCTCTCTCCCCTCTCTTTCTCTCTCTCCCCTCTCTTTCTCTCTCTCCCCTCTCTTCTCTCTCTCCCCTCTCTTTCTCTCTCCCCTCTCTTTCTCTCTCTCCCCTCTCTTTCTCTCTCTCCCCTCTCTTTCTCTCTCTCCCCCTCTTTCTCTCTCTCCCCTCTTTCTCTCTCCCCTCTTTCTCTCCCTCCTCTCTCTCTTTTTCTCTCACTCCTCTCTTTCTCCTCTCTCCCCCTCTCTTTTTTTCTCTCACTCCTCTCTTTCTCCTCTCTCCCCCTCTCTTTCTCTCCCCCTCTCTTTCTCTCCCCCCTCTCTTTCTCTCTTTCTCTCCCCCCTCTCTTTCTCTCTCCTCTCTCCTTTCTTTTATTTCTCTCTTCTCTCAATTCATTTTAAGGGGCTTTATTTACATGGGAAACATACGTTTACATTGCCTAAGCTATTTAAATAGATAATAAACAAAAGTGAAATAAACCATAAAAAATAAACAGTAAACATTACACTCACAAAAGATTCAAAAGAATAAAGACATTTCAAATGTCAGATTATGCGCAAATAGTTCAAGTACAAAAGGGAAAATAAATAAGCATAAATATGTATTCTATTTACAATGGTGTTTGTTCTTCACTGGTTGCTCTTTTCTTGTGTCAACAGAGACGACAATCTTGCTGCTGTGATGACACACTGATATTCAAATTCTTTGTGGGTCTGTGTAATCTGATGGAAATATGTCTCTCTCATATACATTTGATAGGAAGTGAGGAAGTGCAGCTCAGTTTCCACCTCATTTTGTGGGCGGTGTGCACATAGCCTGTCTTCTCTTGAGAGCCAGGTCTGCTTACACCTGCCTTTCTCAATAGCAAAGCTATGTTCACTGAGTCTGTACGTAGTCAAAGCTTTCCTTAACTTTGTCAGTCACAGTGATCAGATTTTCTGCCGCTGTGTACTCTATTTAGAGCCAGTTACCTGTGATGATCATGTTTAGGCCGAGGTATGTATAGGTTTTTGTGTGCTCTCGGGCAACAGTGTCTAGATAGAATTTGTATTTATGTTCCTGGTAACTGGACCTTTTTTGGAACACCATTATTTTAGTCTTACTGAGATTTACTGTCAGGGCCCAGGTCTGGCAGAATCTGTGCAGAAGATCTAGGTGCTGTTGTAGGCCCTCCTTGGTTGGTGACAGAAGCACCAGATCATCGGCAAACAGTAGACATTTGACTTCAGATTCTAGCAGGTGAGGCCGGGTGCTGCAGACTATTCTAGTGTCCTCGCCAATTCGTTGATAAAAATGTTGGAGAGGCTGGGGCTTAAGCTGCATCCCTGCCTCACCCCACGGGCCTGTGGGAAGAAATGTGTGTTTCTTTACATGGGGATTCTGAGGGGGGATATATATTGTGCAAAGGAACATATCTCTCTGTCAGTCCAAGTTCTTTTTTCAGTTAAAACCAAATGTGATATTTACCGATTTTGAGGGGATCAATTTGATTTTGTAGTTGGGATTTGTACCAAATGATCAGTCCTCCAGAGTCTCTGCCTCTATTGACAGAGCTGTGTTTCTGTGACGGCACAGTGACCTCTCTGTAGCCTGTGGGGCAGTGAGTGACAATGTCAGCCTTACACCATGTCTCCTGCAGAATGATGAGGTCAACATCTTTCAGATGTTTGTTGAACTTCAGTGCTAAACTCTTCAGTCCAAAGGTTGATGAGTTTAGGGCCTGAATGTTCCACATGCTGACTGATAGTGATTTCATGTTGCAAAAAGAAAGAATAGCACAGTCAACAACTCAGTAGTTAGTAGTTACTGTATTTCTAAGAGATTAACTGACTAACTTCCTCTCTCGCCCCAGCTCTGACTCTAACGCCCCCTCTCTCGCTAACCCCCCTCTCTCGCTAACCCCCCTCTCTCGCTAACCCCCCTCTCTCGCTAACCCCCCCTCTCTCGCTAACCCCCCCTCTCTCGCTAACCCCCCCTATCTCGCTCTACCCCCCCCTCTCTCTCTACCCCCCCTCTCTCTCTCTAACCCCACTCTAACCCCCCCTCTCTCTCTCTAACCCCCCCTCTCTCTCTCTAACCCCCTCTCTCTCTCTAACCCCCCCTCTCTCTCTCTAACCCCCCCTCTCTCTCTCTAACCCCACCTCTCTCTCTCTAACCCCACCTCTCTCTCTCTAACCCCACCTCTCTCTCTCTAACCCCACCTCTCTCTCTAACCCACCTCTCTCTCTAACCCCCCCTCTCTCTCTCTAACCCCCCCCTCTCTCTCTAACCCCCCCTCTCTCTATAACCCCACTTCTCTCTCTCTAACCCCACTTCTCTCTCTCTAACCCCCTCTCTCTCTAACCCCACTTCTCTCTCTCTAACCCCACTTCTCTCTCTCTAACCCCACTTCTCTCTCTCTAACCCCACCCTCTCTCTCTAACCCCCCTCTCTCTCTAACCCCACTTCTCTCTCTCTAACCCCACTTCTCTCTCTCTAACCCCCCTTCTATCTCTCTAACCCACCCTCTCTCTCTAACCCCCCTCTCTCTCTAACCCACCCTCTCTCTCTAACCCACCCTCTCTCTCTAACCCCCCTCTCTGTAACCCCCCCTCTCTGTAACCCCCCCTCTCTGTAACCCCCCCTCTCTGTAACCCCCCCTCTCTGTAACCCCCCTCTCTGTAACCCCCCTCTCTGTAACCCCCCTCTCTGTAACCCCCCTCTCTGTAACCCCCCCTCTCTGTAACCCCCCCTCTCTCTCACCCCCCTGTCTCTCTCGCCCCCCCTGTCTCTCTCGCCCCCCCTGTCTCTCTCACCCCCCCTGTCTCTCTCACCCCCCCTGTCTCTCTCACCCCCCCTGTCTCTCTCACCCCCCCTGTCTCTCTCACCCCCCCTGTCTCTCTCACCCCCCCTCTCTCTCTCTAACCCCCCCCCTCTCTCTAACCCCCCCCCTCTCTCTATAACCCCACCCCTCTCTCTAACCCCACCTCTCTCTCTCTCCAGCTCTGACTCTAACCTCCTCTCTCTCTCTCTCCATCCCCAGCTCTGCATATTGCCGTGACAACAAGGTCCGCGTTGCGATTAAGAAGATCAGTCCGTTTGAACACCAGACATACTGCCAGAGGACTCTGAGAGAGATTAAGATCCTGCTGCGCTTCAAACATGAGAACATCATCAGCATCAACGACATCATCCGCATGCCCTCCATCCACCAGATGAAGGACGTGTATCTTTTACACCCTGATGTTATTTATCATGATGTCATCCGCACGTAGTCAGGATGTTAGTCAGACTTGGATCATCAGGACGTGTATCTTTATCTTGTGATTCTCTCACTCTCTCACAATTCCATTTCAATTTAAGGGCTGTATTGGCATGGGAAACATGTTTACATTGCCAAATCAAGTGAAGTAGATAACTTTTAAATTTTATTGTTTATTAACATTACACTCACAAAAGTTCCAAAATAATAGACATTTTAAATGTCATATGTGAAAATGGTTAAAGTACACAAGGTAAAGTATAAATATAGGTTGTATTTAGAATGGTGTTCTTCACTGGTTGCCCTTTTCTTGTGGCAACAGGTCACACATCTTGCTGCTGTGATGACACACTGTGGTATTTCACCCAGTAGATAGTGGGAGTTTATCAAAATTGGATTTGTTTATGGATCTGTGTAATCTGAGGGGAAATATGTCTCTAATATGGTCAAACATTGGGCAGGAGGTTAGGAAGTGCAGCTCAGTTTCCACCTCATTTTGTGGGCAGTGAGCACATAGCCTGTCTTCTCTTGAGAGTCAGATATGACTACGGCGGCCTTTCTCAATGTCACGGCCCAGGTCTGACAGAATCTGTGCAGAAGATCTAGGTGCTGCTGTTGACCCTCCTTGGTTGGTGACAGAAGCACCAGATCATCAGCGAACAGTAGACATTTGACTCCAGATTCTAGCAGGGTGCTGCAGACTGTTCTAGTGTCCTCGCCAATTCGTTGATAAAAATGTTGGAGAGGGTGGGGCTTAAGCTGCATCCCTGCCTCACCCCACGGGCCTGTGGGAAGAAATGTGTGTTTCTTTACATGGATTTTTTAATGTTATGTTTTCCCCACAACACAACTTTCCATCAGTTTGTATAGCAGACCCTCAAGCCAAATTGAGTCTAAAGCTCTTGAATTCAACAAACATGAGAAGACTTTGCCTTTGTTTTGGTTTGTTTGTTTGTCAATTAGGGTGTGCAGGCTGAATACGTGGTCTGTCGTACGGTCATTTGGTAAAAAGACAATTTGATATTTGTTCTGTACATTGTGTTCACTGAGGAAATGTACGAGTCTGCTGTCAATGATAATGCAGAGGATTTTTCCAAGGTTGCTGTTGATGCATATCCCACAGTTATTATTGGGGTCAAATTTGTCTCCACGAGTGTAACTCGGGCAGTTGTTGTTGCCATCCTGTACCTGTCCTGCAGGTGTGATGTTCGGATGTATGGATCGTGTGCAGGTGTTGTTACACGTGGTCTGCCACTGCGAGGCCGATCAGTTGTCCGTCCTGTCTCCCTGTAGCGCTGTCTTAGGCGTCTCACAGTACGGACATTGCAATTTATTGCCCTGGCCACATCTGCAGTCCTCATGCCTCCTTGCAGCATTCCTAAGGAATGTTCACGCAGATGAGCAGAGACCCTGGGCATCTTTCTTTTAATGTTTTTGAGTCAGTAGAAAGGCCTCTTTAGTGTCCTAAGTTTTCATAACTGTGACTTTAATTGCCTACCGTCTGTAAGCTGTCAGCATCTTAACGACCGTTCCACAGCTGCATGTTCATTAATTGTTTATGGTTCATTGAACAAGCATGGGAAACCGTGTTTAAACCCTTTACAATGATAATTGTAAAGTTCTTTCGATTTTTAGAAATTCTTTAAATGACAAGGACGTACATTTTTTGCTGAGTTTGTTTTTGCTGTTTGTTCTTTATTATAAAGCCAAAAAGATTGGATAAGTGGTTTATCCATACATCTCTGTTTTGGATAGAGAACTCTTCATGTTGTTTTTTTTGTCTAGTTTTCCCAAAAGTGGTTAGTCTATTGAAAATTCTATCACATTGAGCTTATTTCTGACCTGCTGTTCCTTATTTTTCCGTATGTATTTCTGTATTGTTTTGGTGATTCACCATAGTGAAGGCGTAGACTCAGGTTTTCTGGGCCTCTATGTTTTTGGTTGGACAGGTTCTCAATTTCTTTCAAAGGTTTTTGCATTCTTCATCAAACCATTTGTAATTTTTAGATTTGATCGGGAAGCTGAGAGATCAAATATACTGTTTAGGTTTTCTACTGCCAAGTCTACACGTTCACTATTACAGTGGAATGTTTTGTCCAGGAAATTGTCTAAAAGGGATTGAATTTGTTGTTGCTTAATAGTTTTTTGGTAGGTTTCCACACTTCTTTCTTTCCATCTATAGCATTTCTTAATATTATCCAGTTCCTTTGGCTTTGATGCCTCATGATTTGAGTATTGCTCTGTTCAAGTAGACTGATTTTGCTGTGGTCTGATAGGGGTGTCAGTGGGCTGACTGTGAACGCTCTGAGAGACTCTGGGTTGAGGTCAGTGATAAAGTAGTCTACAGTACTACTGCCAAGAGATGAGTTATAGGTGTACCTACCGTAGGAGTCCCCTCGAAGCCTACCATTGACTATGTACATACCCAGCTTGCGACAGGAGTTGTGACTCGATTTTGTTGGTTATGATGTCGTAGTTGTGCCTAGGGGGGCATATGGGGGAGGGAATGCTGTCACCTCCAGGCTGGTGTTTGTCCCCCTGTGTGCCGAGGGTGTCAGGTTCTTGTCCGGTTCTGGCATTTAGGTCGCCACAGAGTAGTACATGTCCCTGGGCCTGTAAATGATTGATTTTCCCCCTCCAGGATGGAGAAGCTGTCTTCATTCACCTCTTGTTACTACCCATCCCGGGTCCGGGAGCGTAATCATCAACTGACACTAATTAGCATAACGCAACGGACATAAATATTACTAGAAAATATTCCTATTCATGAAAATCACAAGTGAAATATATTGAAACACAGCTTAGCCTTTTGTTAATCACCCTGTCATCTCAGATTTTGAAAGTATGCTTTACAGCCAAAGCAAGACCAAGCTTTTTTGTAAGTTTATCGATAGCCTAGCATAGCATTATGCCTAGCTAGCAGCAGGCAACTTGATCACAAATCAGAAAAGTAATCAAATTAAATTGTTTACCTTTGAACTTCGGATGTTTTCACTCATGAGACTCCCAGTTAGATAGCAAATGTTCCTTTTTTCAAAATATATTATTTTTGTAGGCGAAATAGCTCCGTTTGTTCTTCACGTTTGGCTGAGAAATCGACCGGAAATTGCGGTCACTACAACACTGAAAAATATTCCATAATATCGACAGAAACATGGCACACGTTGTTTATAATCAATCCTCAAGGTGTTTTTCAAATATCTATTCGATAATATATCCACCGGGACTCGTGGCTTCTTAGTAGGATAGAGAGAAACAATGGCCGCATTTGTCCCTTACGCACAAAACACTCTGAGAGACTTCAGCTGACCACTGACATTGATGTTCAGGCTAATTTTTCAAAATAAAAGCCTGAAACTATGTATTGTGACACTAGACACATTAGGGAAGCCATAGAAAAAGAGAAAAATCTCATTCACTGCTCAATAGGGACGCATAGGAACGCAGAGTTTTCTAAATAAGAGTCCCTTCCTGTTTGGATTTTTCTCAGGCTTTCGCCTGTAATATCAGTTCTGTTATACTCACAGACAATATTTTTACAGTTTTGGAAACTTTAGTGTTTTCTATCCTAAGCTGTCAATTATATGCATATTCTAGCATCTTGTCCTGACAAAATAGCTGTTTACTTTGGGGGCATTATTTTTCCAAAAATGAAAATACTGCCCCCTAGGTTAAAGTATGGGGATTGTAGTGCGGGGCTATAGGTAGCACTCAGGAGAACATTTTTCTCTGTTAGGATCATTTTCTTGTTAATTTCTAGACACATGTAAAATGTCCCTGTTTTGACTAATTTAGTAGATTGAGTTCTATACCATATTAGCACACTTTTGTGACGGGACTACCAGCTCTCTGTAACCTAGAGGACAACCAGTGGGTCCGTCTCCTCTATACCACCAACCTGGTAGTGTGGTGGATGGGACTACCAGCTCTCTGTAACCTAGAGGACAACCAGTGGGTCCATCCCCTCTATACCACCCACCTGGTAGTGTGGTGGATGTGACTACCAGCTCTCTGTAACCTAGAGGACAACCAGTGGGTCCATCCCCTCTATACCACCCACCTGGTAGTGTGGTGGATGGGACTACCAGCTCTCTGTAACCTAGAGGACAACCAGTGGGTCCATCTCCTCTATACCACCCACCTGGTAGTGTGGTGGATGGGACTACCAGCTCTCTGTAACCTAGAGGACAACCAGTGGGTCCATCTCCTCTATACCACCCACCTGGTAGTGTGGTGGAGGGGACTACCAGCTCTCTGTAACCTAGAGGACAACCAGTGGGTCCATCTCCTCTATACCACCAACCTGGTAGTGTGGTGGATGGGACTACCAGCTCTCTGTAACCTAGAGGACAACCAGTGGGTCCGTCTCCTCTATACCACCAACCTGGTAGTGTGGTGGAGGGGACTACCAGCTCTCTGTAACCTGGAGGACAACCAGTGGGTCCGTCTCCTCTATACCACCAACCTGGTAGTGTGGTGGATGGGACTACCAGCTCTCTGTAACCTAGAGGACAACCAGTGGGTCCATCTCCTCTATACCACCCACCTGGTAGTGTGGTGGATGGGACTACCAGCTCTCTGTAACCTAGAGGACAACCAGTGGATCCATATCCTCTATACCACCCACCTGGTAGTGTGGTGGATGTGACTACCAGCTCTCTGTAACCTAGAGGACAACCAGTGGGTCCATCCCCTCTATACCACCCACCTGGTAGTGTGGTGGATGGGACTACCAGCTCTCTGTAACCTAGAGGACAACCAGTGGGTCCATCTCCTCTATACCACCCACCTGGTAGTGTGGTGGATGGGACTACCAGCTCTCTGTAACCTAGAGGACAACCAGTGGGTCCGTCTCCTCTATACCACCAACCTGGTAGTGTGGTGGATGGGACTACCAGCTCTCTGTAACCTAGAGGACAACCAGTGGGTCCGTCTCCTCTATACCACCCACCTCGTAGTGTGGTGGATGGGACTACCAGCTCTCTGTAACCTAGAGGACAACCAGTGGGTCCGTCTCCTCTATACCACCAACCTGGTAGTGTGGTGGATGGGACTACCAGCTCTCTGTAACCTAGAGGACAACCAGTGGGTCCATCCCCTCTATACCACCCACCTGGTAGTGTGGTGGATGGGACTACCAGCTCTCTGTAACCTAGAGGACAACCAGTGGGTCCATCCCCTCTATACCACCCACCTCGTAGTGTGGTGGATGGGACTACCAGCTCTCTGTAACCTAGAGGACAACCAGTGGGTCCGTCTCCTCTATACCACCAACCTGGTAGTGTGGTGGAGGGGACTACCAGCTCTCTGTAACCTAGAGGACAACCAGTGGGTCCAAATCACATTTTATTTTATTTCACCGAATACAACAGGTGTAGTAGACCTCACAGTGAAATGCTGAATACAACAGGTGTAGTAGACCTTACAGTGAAATGCTGAATACAACAGGTGTAGTAGACCTTACAGTGAAATGCTGAATACAACAGGTGTAGTAGACCTCACAGTGAAATGCTGAATACAACAGGTGTAGTAGACCTCACAGTGAAATGCTGAATACAACGGGTGTAGTAGACCTCACAGTGAAATGCTGAATACAACAGGTGTAGTAGACCTTACAGTGAAATGCTGAATACAACAGGTGTAGTAGACCTCACAGTGAAATGCTGAATACAACAGGTGTAGTAGACCTCACAGTGAAATGCTGACTACAACAGGTGTAGTAGACCTCACAGTGAAATGCTGAATACAACAGGTGTAGTAGACCTCACAGTGAAATGCTGAATACAACAGGTGTAGTAGACCTCACAGTGAAATGCTGAATACAACAGGTGTAGTAGACCTCACAGTGAAATGCTGAATACAACAGGTGTAGTAGACCTCACAGTGAAATGCTGAATACAACAGGTGTAGTAGACCTTACAGTGAAATGCTGAATACAACAGGTGTAGTAGACCTCACAGTGAAATGCTGAATACAACAGGTGTAGTAGACCTCACAGTGAAATGCTGAATACAACAGGTGTAGTAGACCTCACAGTGAAATGCTGAATACAACAGGTGTAGTAGACCTCACAGTGAAATGCTGAATACAACAGGTGTAGTAGACCTCACAGTGAAATGCTGAATACAACAGGTGTAGTAGACCTCACAGTGAAATGCTGAATACAACAGGTGTAGTAGACCTCACAGTGAAATGCTGAATACAACAGGTGTAGTAGACCTCACAGTGAAATGCTGAATACAACAGGTGTAGTAGACCTCACAGTGAAATGCTGAATACAACAGGTGTAGTAGACCTCACAGTGAAATGCTGAATACAACAGGTGTAGTAGACCTTACAGTGAAATGCTGAATACAACAGGTGTAGTAGACCTCACAGTGAAATGCTGAATACAACAGGTGTAGTAGACCTTACAGTGAAATGCTGAATACAACAGGTGCAGTAGACCTTATAGTGAAATGCTAAATACAACAGGTGTAGTAGACCTCACAGTGAAATACTGAATACAACAGGTGTAGTAGACCTTACAGTGAAATGCTGAATACAACAGGTGTAGTAGACCTTACAGTGAAATGCTGAATACAACAGGTGTAGTAGACCTCACAGTGAAATGCTGAATACAACAGGTGTAGTAGACCTTACAGTGAAATGCTGAATACAACGGGTGTAGTAGACCTTACAGTGAAATGCTGAATACAACGGGTGTAATAGACCTTACAGTGAAATGCTGAATACAACAGGTGTAGTAGACCTCACAGTGAAATGCTGAATACAACAGGTGTAGTAGACCTCACAGTGAAATGCTGAATACAACAGGTGTAGTAGACCTCACAGTGAAATGCTGAATACAACAGGTGTAGTAGACCTCACAGTGAAATGCTGAATACAACAGGTGTAGTAGACCTCACAGTGAAATGCTGAATACAACAGGTGTAGTAGACCTCACAGTGAAATGCTGAATACAACAGGTGTAGTAGACCTTACAGTGAAATGCTGAATACAACAGGTGTAGTAGACCTTACAGTGAAATGCTGAATACAACAGGTGTAGTAGACCTCACAGTGAAATGCTGAATACAACAGGTGTAGTAGACCTTACAGTGAAATGCTGAATACAACAGGTGTAGTAGACCTTACAGTGAAATGCTGAATACAACAGGTGTAGTAGACCTTACAGTTAAATGCTGAATACAACAGGTGTAGTAGACCTTACAGTGAAATGCTGAATACAACAGGTGTAGTAGACCTCACAGTGAAATGCTGAATACAACAGGTGTAGTAGACCTCACAGTGAAATGCTGAATACAACAGGTGTAGTAGACCTTACAGTGAAATGCTGAATACAACAGGTGTAGTAGACCTTACAGTGAAATGCTGAATACAACAGGTGTAGTAGACCTCACAGTGAAATGCTGAATACAACAGGTGTAGTAGACCTCACAGTGAAATGCTGAATACAACAGGTGTAGTAGACCTCACAGTGAAATGCTGAATACAACAGGTGTAGTAGACCTCACAGTGAAATGCTGAATACAACAGGTGTAGTAGAACTCACAGTTAAATGCTGAATACAACAGGTGTAGTAGACCTTACAGTTAAATGCTGAATACAACAGGTGTAGTAGACCTCACAGTGAAATGCTGAATACAACAGGTGTAGTAGACCTCACAGTGAAATGCTGAATACAACAGGTGTAGTAGACCTTACAGTTAAATGCTGAATACAACAGGTGTAGTAGACCTTACAGTGAAATGCTGAATACAACAGGTGTAGTAGACCTCACAGTGAAATGCTGAATACAACAGGTGTAGTAGACCTTACAGTGAAATGCTGAATACAACAGGTGTAGTAGACCTCACAGTGAAATGCTGAATACAACAGGTGTAGTAGACCTCACAGTGAAATGCTGAATACAACAGGTGTAGTAGACCTTACAGTGAAATGCTGAATACAACAGGTGTAGTAGACCTCACAGTGAAATGCTGAATACAACAGGTGTAGTAGACCTCACAGTGAAATGCTGAATACAACAGGTGTAGTAGACCTCACAGTGAAATGCTGAATACAACAGGTGTAGTAGACCTCACAGTGAAATGCTGAATACAACAGGTGTAGTAGACCTCACAGTGAAATGCTGAATACAACAGGTGTAGTAGACCTCACAGTGAAATGCTGAATACAACAGGTGTAGTAGACCTCACAGTGAAATGCTGAATACAACAGGTGTAGTAGACCTCACAGTGAAATGCTGAATACAACAGGTGTAGTAGACCTCACAGTGAAATGCTGAATACAACAGGTGTAGTAGACCTCACAGTGAAATGCTGAATACAACAGGTGTAGTAGACCTTACAGTGAAATGCTGAATACAACAGGTGTAGTAGACCTCACAGTGAAATGCTGAATACAACAGGTGTAGTAGACCTTACAGTGAAATGCTGAATACAACAGGTGCAGTAGACCTTATAGTGAAATGCTAAATACAACAGGTGTAGTAGACCTCACAGTGAAATACTGAATACAACAGGTGTAGTAGACCTTACAGTGAAATGCTGAATACAACAGGTGTAGTAGACCTTACAGTGAAATGCTGAATACAACAGGTGTAGTAGACCTCACAGTGAAATGCTGAATACAACAGGTGTAGTAGACCTTACAGTGAAATGCTGAATACAACGGGTGTAGTAGACCTTACAGTGAAATGCTGAATACAACGGGTGTAATAGACCTTACAGTGAAATGCTGAATACAACAGGTGTAGTAGACCTCACAGTGAAATGCTGAATACAACAGGTGTAGTAGACCTCACAGTGAAATGCTGAATACAACAGGTGTAGTAGACCTCACAGTGAAATGCTGAATACAACAGGTGTAGTAGACCTCACAGTGAAATGCTGAATACAACAGGTGTAGTAGACCTCACAGTGAAATGCTGAATACAACAGGTGTAGTAGACCTCACAGTGAAATGCTGAATACAACAGGTGTAGTAGACCTTACAGTGAAATGCTGAATACAACAGGTGTAGTAGACCTTACAGTGAAATGCTGAATACAACAGGTGTAGTAGACCTCACAGTGAAATGCTGAATACAACAGGTGTAGTAGACCTTACAGTGAAATGCTGAATACAACAGGTGTAGTAGACCTTACAGTGAAATGCTGAATACAACAGGTGTAGTAGACCTTACAGTTAAATGCTGAATACAACAGGTGTAGTAGACCTTACAGTGAAATGCTGAATACAACAGGTGTAGTAGACCTCACAGTGAAATGCTGAATACAACAGGTGTAGTAGACCTCACAGTGAAATGCTGAATACAACAGGTGTAGTAGACCTTACAGTGAAATGCTGAATACAACAGGTGTAGTAGACCTTACAGTGAAATGCTGAATACAACAGGTGTAGTAGACCTCACAGTGAAATGCTGAATACAACAGGTGTAGTAGACCTCACAGTGAAATGCTGAATACAACAGGTGTAGTAGACCTCACAGTGAAATGCTGAATACAACAGGTGTAGTAGACCTCACAGTGAAATGCTGAATACAACAGGTGTAGTAGAACTCACAGTTAAATGCTGAATACAACAGGTGTAGTAGACCTTACAGTTAAATGCTGAATACAACAGGTGTAGTAGACCTCACAGTGAAATGCTGAATACAACAGGTGTAGTAGACCTCACAGTGAAATGCTGAATACAACAGGTGTAGTAGACCTTACAGTTAAATGCTGAATACAACAGGTGTAGTAGACCTTACAGTGAAATGCTGAATACAACAGGTGTAGTAGACCTCACAGTGAAATGCTGAATACAACAGGTGTAGTAGACCTTACAGTGAAATGCTGAATACAACAGGTGTAGTAGACCTCACAGTGAAATGCTGAATACAACAGGTGTAGTAGACCTCACAGTGAAATGCTGAATACAACAGGTGTAGTAGACCTCACAGTGAAATGCTGAATACAACAGGTGTAGTAGACCTCACAGTTAAATGCTGAATACAACAGGTGTAGTAGACCTCACAGTGAAATGCTGAATACAACAGGTGTAGTAGACCTCACAGTGAAATGCTGAATACAACAGGTGTAGTAGACCTCACAGTGAAATGCTGAATACAACAGGTGTAGTAGACCTCACAGTGAAATGCTGAATACAACAGGTGTAGTAGACCTCACAGTGAAATGCTGAATACAACAGGTGTAGTAGACCTCACAGTGAAATGCTGAATACAACAGGTGTAGTAGACCTTACAGTTAAATGCTGAATACAACAGGTGTAGTAGACCTCACAGTTAAATGCTGAATACAACAGGTGTAGTAGACCTCACAGTGAAATGCTGAATACAACAGGTGTAGTAGACCTCACAGTGAAATGCTGAATACAACAGGTGTAGTAGACCTTACAGTTAAATGCTGAATACAACAGGTGTAGTAGACCTCACAGTGAAATGCTGAATACAACAGGTGTAGTAGACCTCACAGTGAAATGCTGAATACAACAGGTGTAGTAGACCTCACAGTGAAATGCTGAATACAACAGGTGTAGTAGACCTCACAGTGAAATGCTGAATACAACAGGTGTAGTAGACCTTACAGTGAAATGCTGAATACAACAGGTGTAGTAGACCTTACAGTGAAATGCTGAATAGAACAGGTGTAGTAGACCTTACAGTGAAATGCTGAATACAACAGGTGTAGTAGACCTCACAGTGAAATGCTGAATACAACAGGTGTAGTAGACCTCACAGTTAAATGCTGAATACAACAGGTGTAGTAGACCTTACAGTGAAATGCTGAATACAACAGGTGTAGTAGACCTTACAGTGAAATGCTGAATACAACAGGTGTAGTAGACCTCACAGTGAAATGCTGAATACAACAGGTGTAGTAGACCTTACAGTGAAATGCTGAATAGAACAGGTGTAGTAGACCTCACAGTGAAATGCTGAATACAACAGGTGTAGTAGACCTCACAGTGAAATGCTGAATACAACAGGTGTAGTAGACCTTACAGTGAAATGCTGAATACAACAGGTGTAGTAGACCTCACAGTGAAATGCTGAATACAACAGGTGTAGTAGACCTCACAGTGAAATGCTGAATACAACAGGTGTAGTAGACCTTACAGTGAAATGCTGAATACAACAGGTGTAGTAGACCTCACAGTGAAATGCTGAATACAACAGGTGTAGTAGACCTTACAGTGAAATGCTGAATACAACAGGTGTAGTAGACCTCACAGTGAAATGCTGAATACAACAGGTGTAGTAGACCTTACAGTGAAATGCTGAATACAACAGGTGTAGTAGACCTTACAGTGAAATGCTGAATACAACAGGTGTAGTAGACCTCACAGTGAAATGCTGAATACAACAGGTGTAGTAGACCTCACAGTGAAATGCTGAATACAACAGGTGTAGTAGACCTTACAGTGAAATGCTGAATACAACAGGTGCAGTAGACCTTACAGTGAAATGCTGAATACAACAGGTGTAGTAGACCTCACAGTGAAATGCTGAATACAACAGGTGTAGTAGACCTCACAGTTAAATGCTGAATACAACAGGTGTAGTATACCTTACAGTTAAATGCTGAATACAACAGGTGTAGTAGACCTCACAGTGAAATGCTGAATACAACAGGTGTAGTAGACCTCACAGTGAAATGCTGAATACAACAGGTGTAGTAGACCTCACAGTGAAATGCTGAATACAACAGGTGTAGTAGACCTCACAGTGAAATGCTGAATACAACAGGTGTAGTAGACCTCACAGTGAAATGCTGAATACAACAGGTGTAGTAGACCTTACAGTTAAATGCTGAATACAACAGGTGTAGTAGACCTCACAGTTAAATGCTGAATACAACAGGTGTAGTAGACCTCACAGTGAAATGCTGAATACAACAGGTGTAGTAGACCTCACAGTGAAATGCTGAATACAACAGGTGTAGTAGACCTTACAGTTAAATGCTGAATACAACAGGTGTAGTAGACCTCACAGTGAAATGCTGAATACAACAGGTGTAGTAGACCTCACAGTGAAATGCTGAATACAACAGGTGTAGTAGACCTCACAGTGAAATGCTGAATACAACAGGTGTAGTAGACCTCACAGTGAAATGCTGAATACAACAGGTGTAGTAGACCTTACAGTGAAATGCTGAATACAACAGGTGTAGTAGACCTTACAGTGAAATGCTGAATACAACAGGTGTAGTAGACCTCACAGTGAAATGCTGAATACAACAGGTGTAGTAGACCTCACAGTGAAATGCTGAATACAACAGGTGTAGTAGACCTCACAGTGAAATGCTGAATACAACAGGTGTAGTAGACCTCACAGTGAAATGCTGAATACAACAGGTGTAGTAGACCTCACAGTTAAATGCTGAATACAACAGGTGTAGTAGACCTTACAGTGAAATGCTGAATACAACAGGTGTAGTAGACCTTACAGTGAAATGCTGAATACAACAGGTGTAGTAGACCTCACAGTGAAATGCTGAATACAACAGGTGTAGTAGACCTCACAGTGAAATGCTGAATACAACAGGTGTAGTAGACCTCACAGTGAAATGCTGAATAGAACAGGTGTAGTAGACCTTCCAGTGAAATGCTGAATAGAACAGGTGTAGTAGACCTTCCAGTGAAATGCTGAATAGAACAGGTGTAGTAGACCTTCCAGTGAAATGCTGAATAGAACAGGTGTAGTAGACCTTACAGTGAAATGCTGAATACAACAGGTGTAGTAGACCTCACAGTGAAATGCTGAATACAACAGGTGTAGTAGACCTCACAGTGAAATGCTGAATACAACAGGTGTAGTAGACCTCACAGTGAAATGCTGAATACAACAGGTGTAGTAGACCTCACAGTGAAATGCTGAATACAACAGGTGTAGTAGACCTCACAGTGAAATGCTGAATACAACAGGTGTAGTAGACCTTACAGTGAAATGCTGAATACAACAGGTGTAGTAGACCTTACAGTGAAATGCTGAATACAACAGGTGCAGTAGACCTCACAGTGAAATGCTGAATACAACAGGTGTAGTAGACCTCACAGTGAAATGCTGAATACAACAGGTGTAATAGACCTCACAGTGAAATGCTGAATACAACAGGTGTAGTAGACCTCACAGTGAAATGCTGAATACAACAGGTGTAGTAGACCTCACAGTGAAATGCTGAATACAACAGGTGTAGTAGACCTCACAGTGAAATGCTGAATACAACAGGTGTAGTAGTCCTTACAGTGAAATGCTGAATACAACAGGTGTAGTAGACCTCACAGTGAAATGCTGAATACAACAGGTGTAGTAGACCTCACAGTTAAATGCTTAATACAACAGGTGTAGTAGACATTACAGTTAAATGCTGAATACAACAGGTGTAGTAGACCTTACAGTGAAATGCTGAATACAACAGGTGTAGTAGACCTCACAGTGAAATGCTGAATACAACAGGTGTAGTAGACCTCACAGTTAAATGCTTAATACAACAGGTGTAGTAGACATTACAGTTAAATGCTGAATACAACAGGTGTAGTAGACCTCACAGTGAAATGCTGAATACAACAGGTGTAGTAGACCTTACAGTTAAATGCTGAATACAACAGGTGTAGTAGACCTCACAGTGAAATGCTGAATACAACAGGTGTAGTAGACCTCACAGTGAAATGCTGAATACAACAGGTGTAGTAGACCTCACAGTGAAATGCTGAATACAACAGGTGTAGTAGACCTCACAGTGAAATGCTGAATACAACAGGTGTAGTAGACCTCACAGTTAAATGCTGAATACAACAGGTGTAGTAGACCTCACAGTGAAATGCTGAATACAACAGGTGCAGTAGACCTCACAGTTAAATGCTGAATACAACAGGTGTAGTAGACATTACAGTTAAATGCTGAATACAACAGGTGTAGTAGACCTCACAGTGAAATGCTGAATACAACAGGTGTAGTAGACCTCACAGTGAAATGCTGAATACAACAGGTGTAGTAGACCTCACAGTGAAATGCTGAATACAACAGGTGTAGTAGACCTCACAGTGAAATGCTGAATACAACAGGTGCAGTAGACCTCACAGTGAAATGCTGAATACAACAGGTGTAGTAGACCTTACAGTTAAATGCTGAATACAACAGGTGTAGTAGACATTACAGTTAAATGCTGAATACAACAGGTGTAGTAGACCTTACAGTGAAATGCTGAATACAACAGGTGTAGTAGACCTCACAGTGAAATGCTGAATACAACAGGCTCTAACCAATAGTGCGATTTGTTTTGTTTTTTAAGTACAAAAAAAGGTTTTAGGTGAACAATAGGTAAGTAAAGAAATAAAAACAACAGTGAAACATAACAGAAGAGGGGCTGTGTACGCTAGAGGGGCTGTGTACGCTAGAGGGGCTGTGTACGCTAGAGGGGCTGTGTACGCTAGAGGGGCTGTGTACGCTAGGGGGGCTGTGTACGCTAGGGGGGCTGTGTACGCTAGGGGGGCTGTGTACGCTAGAGGGGCTGTGTACGCTAGAGGGGGCTAGAGGTTGGGCTAATTAAGGTGATATGTACATAAATGTATAGTTAGTGACTATGCATTGATGAAACAGAAAACAGAGCAGCAGTGTAAATTAGGGGTTTCGGGGGGGGCACACAATGCAAATCGTCCAGGGAGCCATTTGATTACCTGTTCAGGAGTCATATGGCTTGGGGGTAAAAGCTGTTGAGAAGCCTTTTGGACCTAGACTTGGCGCTCCGGTAGCACTTGCCGTGTGGTAGCAGAGAGAACAGTCTATGACTGGGGAGGCTGGAGTCTTTTGACAATTTTCAGGGCCTTCCTCTGACACCGCCTGGCAGGAAGCTTGGCCCCAGTGATGTACTGGGCCATTCGCACTACCCTCTGTAGTGACTTGTAGTCAGAGGCCGAGCAGTTACCGTACCAGTCAGTGATGCTCTCGATGTTGCAGCTGTAGAACCTTTTTGAGGATCTCAGGACCCATGCTAAATCTTTTTTGTTTCCTGAGAGGGAATAGGCTTTGTCGTGCCCTCTTCACGGCTGTCATGGTGTGTTTGGACCATTCTAGTTTGTTGGTGATGTGGACGCCAAGGAACTTGAAGCTCTCAACCTGCTCTACTGAAGCCCCGTCAATGAGAATGGGGACTTTCTCTGTCCTCCTTTTCCTGTAGTCCACAATCATCTCCTTTGTCTTGGTTACGTTGAGGGATAGGATGTTATTCTGGCACCACCCGGCCAGGTCTCTGACCTCCTCCCTATTGGCTGTCTAGTCGTTGTTGGTTATCAGGCCTACCACTGTTGTGTTGTCCGCAAACTTAAAGATGGTGTTGAAGTTGTGCCTGGCCATGCAGTCCGTCTCCTCTATACCATGTTTCTTGTAGGATTACAAAGTCTGCATTTTTTTATTTCTTTGGTGAAGTCAAGTTTCCTGCTCATTAGATCAAAGGCCGATGACCTCAGGCCATCTGCCTAGGATGAGATAGTGAAGACTTTATGAAACATAGTGTTAGTCGTGTGGTTTGGGCAGAGCCTGCTGAGATCTCTCTCTTTCTCCCCACCAACACAGCAGCAGTGTGATGAACAGCCCCAGTCGAGTTTGTTCCTTAACCCTCTGTTATCCAGCTACATCGTGCAGGACCTGATGGAGACAGATCTGTATAAGTTGCTGAAGACCCAGCACCTGAGCAACGATCACATCTGTTACTTCCTGTACCAGATCCTGAGAGGCCTGAAGTACATCCACTCAGCTAACGTCCTGCACCGCGACCTCAAACCCTCCAACCTGCTGCTCAATACCACCTGTGATCTAAAGGTACAGAACCCTGACCTCTGATCCCTGCCCCTCATCCCCTAATGTACTGCTCTGTGGGGCAGAGAAAATTGTGCTGTTTTACAGCAAATGTCCTTAGATTTAAAAAATATATTTTTTATGCCTACTGCTCATTATCATCTGTTATCTAGAGGTACAGAACCCTGACCCTAATGTCCTGCACCGAGGCCTAAACCTACTGCTCATTATCATCTGTTATCTAGAGGTACAGAACCCTGACCCTAATGTCCTGCACCGAGGCCTAAACCTACTGCTCATTATCATCTGTTATCTAGAGGTACAGAACCCTGACCCTAATGTCCTGCACCGAGGCCTAAACCTACTGCTCATTATCATCTGTTATCTAGAGGTACAGAACCCTGACCCTAATGTCCTGCACCGAGGCCTAAACCTACTGCTCATTATCATCTGTTATCTAGAGGTACCGAACCCTGACCCTAATGTCCTGCACCGAGGCCTAAACCTACTGCTCATTATCATCTGTTATCTAGAGGTACAGAACCCTGACCCTAATGTCCTGCACCGAGGCCTAAACCTACTGCTCATTATCATCTGTTATCTAGAGGTACAGAACCCTGACCCTAATGTCCTGCACCGAGGCCTAAACCTACTGCTCATTATCATCTGTTATCTAGAGGTACCGAACCCTGACCCTAATGTCCTGCACCGAGGCCTAAACCTACTGCTCATTATCATCTGCGACCTCAAGTTTGTGGATTGATTTTTACAAAATAGCACCAGGTCCACCCACTCGTCTCTCTCCACCCTCCTTCTCTACCCTCCTCTCCTCCCTTCTCTCCTTTCTAAACTCCTCCCCCTCCTTAGATCTGTGACTTTGGTCTTGCACGTGTGGCTGACCCGGACCATGACCACACGGGCTTCCTGACAGAGTACGTTGCGACTCGTTGGTACCGTGCGCCTGAGATCATGCTCAACTCAAAGGTGAAATACAACAGCTCAATACACCACTACACCACAGCAACCCATATTAGTCTACAATACACCACTACACTACAGCAACCCATATTAGTCTATAATACACCACAACAACCCATATTAGTCTACAATACACCACAACAACCCATATTAGTCTACAATACACCACAACAACCCATATTAGTCTACAATACACCACAACAACCCATATTAGTCTACAATACACCACAACAACCCATATTAGTCTACAATACACCACAACAACCCATATTAGTCTACAATACACCACAACAACCCATATTAGTCTACAATACACCACAACAACCCATATTAGTCTACAATACACCACAACAACCCATATTAGTCTACAATACACCACAACAACCCATATTAGTCTACAATACACCACAACAACCCATATTAGTCTACAATACACCACAACAACCCATATTAGTCTACAATACACCACAACAACCCATATTAGTCTACAATACACCACAACAACCCATATTAGTCTACAATACACCACAACAACCCATATTAGTCTACAATACACCACAACAACCCATATTAGTCTACAATACACCACAGCAACCCATATTAGTCTACAATACACCACAACAACCCATATTAGTCTACAATACACCACTACACTACAACAACCCATATTAGTCTACAATACACCACTACACTACAACAACCCATATTAGTCTACAATACACCACTACAACAACCCATATTAGTCTACAATACACCACTACACTACAACAACCCATATTAATCTACAATACACCACTACAACAACCCATATTAGTCTACAATACACCACTACACTACAACAACCCATATTAATCTACAATACACCACTACACTACAACAACCCATATTAGTCTACAATACACCACTACACTACAACAACCCATATTAGTCTATAATACACCACTACACTACAACAACCCATATTAATCTACAATACACCACTACAACAACCCATATTAGTCTACAATACACCACTACACTACAACAACCCATATTAATCTACAATACACCACTACACTACAACAACCCATATTAATCTGCACAATATAATGTACATAAACCTGTCTGTAATATACATGACTCAGGCTTGTTTTGAGATCAAACCTCTCTGTCTGTAATATACATGACTCAGGCTTGTTTTGAGATCAAACCTCTGTCTGTAATATACATGACTCAGGCTTGTTTTGAGATCAAACCTCTCTGTCTGTAATATACATGACTCAGGCTTGTTTTGAGATCAAACCTCTCTGTCTGTAATATACATGACTCAGGCTTGTTTTGAGATCAAACCTCTGTCTGTAATATACATGACTCAGGCTTGTTTTGAGATCAAACCTCTCTGTCTGTAATATACATGACTCAGGCTTGTTTTGAGATCAAACCTCTCTGTCTGTAATATACATGACTCAGGCTTGTTTTGAGATCAAACCTCTCTGTCTGTAATATACATGACTCAGGCTTGTTTTGAGATCAAACCTCTGTCTGTAATATACATGACTCAGGCTTGTTTTGAGATCAAACCTCTGTCTGTAATATACATGACTCAGGCTTGTTTTGAGATCAAACCTCTCTGTCTGTAATATACATGACTCAGGCTTGTTTTGAGATCAAACCTCTGTCTGTAATATACATGACTCAGGCTTGTTTTGAGATCAAACCTCTGTCTGTAATATACATGACTCAGGCTTGTTTTGAGATCAAACCTCTGTCTGTAATATACATGACTCAGGCTTGTTTTGAGATCAAACCTCTCTGTCTGTAATATACATGACTCAGGCTTGTTTTGAGATCAAACCTCTGTCTGTAATATACATGACTCAGGCTTGTTTTGAGATCAAACCTCTCTGTCTGTAATATACATGACTCAGGCTTGTTTTGAGATCAAACCTCTGTCTGTAATATACATGACTCAGGCTTGTTTTGAGATCAAACCTCTGTCTGTAATATACATGACTCAGGCTTGTTTTGAGATCAAACCTCTGTCTGTAATATACATGACTCAGGCTTGTTTTGAGATCAAACCTCTGTCTGTAATATACATGACTCAGGCTTGTTTTGAGATCAAACCTCTGTCTGTAATATACATGACTCAGGCTTGTTTTGAGATCAAACCTCTGTCTGTAATATACATGACTCAGGCTTGTTTTGAGATCAAACCTCTGTCTGTAATATACATGACTCAGGCTTGTTTTGAGATCAAACCTCTGTCTGTAATATACATGACTCAGGCTTGTTTTGAGATCAAACCTCTGTCTGTAATATACATGACTCAGGCTTGTTTTGAGATCAAACCTCTCTGTCTGTAATATACATGACTCAGGCTTGTTTTGAGATCAAACCTCTGTCTGTAATATACATGACTCAGGCTTGTTTTGAGATCAAACCTCTGTCTGTAATATACATGACTCAGGCTTGTTTTGAGATCAAACCTCTGTCTGTAATATACATGACTCAGGCTTGTTTTGAGATCAAACCTCTCTGTCTGTAATATACATGACTCAGGCTTGTTTTGAGATCAAACCTCTGTCTGTAATATACATGACTCAGGCTTGTTTTGAGATCAAACCTCTGTCTGTAATATACATGACTCAGGCTTGTTTTGAGATCAAACCTCTCTGTCTGTAATATACATGACTCAGGCTTGTTTTGGGGATATTGCTGAGGATGTCGTAGGATTTGTTTAGCGACCGAGAGTCTAGAGAAAAGCTCCCTCGCTGCCGGGACGGACCAGATTGAGTCACGCACTGTGCCACTTTGTGATTGTTCGCCCAGGCAGACCAGCCAATCGATGCTAAGCTTATTTGTGTCCCGGGGGGTGGAGTCATCATTGCTTTTAGTTAGCGCTATGAGTCATGGAAGACAACAAGCCAATAACCAGTGAGAGGTTAGGGATTTATGACCCTCTGGCAATAGCAATTAGACTGTCCTGTTGTCTCCCTCCCTGTCCTGTGCAACTCGAGGATCCATCAGCCAGGGGACATGTATGTGCTGTATTAATGCTAGAGGTTACTATACGTATCTGCTGTATTAATGCTAGAGGTTACTACAGCCAGTGGACATGTATCTACTGTATTAATGCTAGAGGTTACTACAGCCAGGGGACATGTATCTACTGTATTAATGCTAGAGGTTCCTACAGCCAGGGGACATGTATGTGCTGTATTAATGCTAGAGGTTCCTATGTGCTGTGTTAATGCTAGAGGTTCCTATGTGCTGTGTTAATGCTAGAGGTTACTATATGTATCTGCTGTATTAATGCTAGAGGTTCCTATGTGCTGTATTAATGCTAGAGGTTCCTATGTGCTGTGTTAATGCTAGAAGTTCCTATGTGCTGTGTTAATGCTAGAGGTTCCTATGTGCTGTGTTAATGCTAGAGGTTCATATGTGCTGTATTAATGCTAGAGGTTCCTATGTGCTGTGTTAATGCTAGAGGTTCCTATGTGCTGTGTTAATGCTAGAGGTTCCTATGTGCTGTGTTAATGCTAGAGGTTCCTATGTGCTGTGTTAATGCTAGAGGTTCCTATGTGCTGTGTTAATGCTAGAGGTTCATATGTGCTGTATTAATGCTAGAGGTTCCTATGTGCTGTATTAATGCTAGAGGTTCATATGTGCTGTATTAATGCTAGAGGTTCCTATGTGCTGTATTAATGCTAGCCTTTCCTCTCTCAGGGTTACACCAAGTCTATTGATATCTGGTCTGTGGGCTGCATCCTGGCTGAAATGCTCTCCAATAGACCCATCTTCCCCGGGAAGCACTACCTGGACCAGCTCAACCACATACTGGGTACACACACACACACACACACACCACAGAGACACACACACACCACAGAGACACACACACACACACACAGCTCAACCACACACAGCTCAACCACATACTGGGTACACACACACAGCTCAACCACATACTGGGTGTACACACACACACACACACACACACACACACACACACACACAGACACACACAGCTCAACCACACACAGCTCAACCACATACTGGGTACACACACACACAGCTCAACCACACACAGCTCAACCACATACTGGGTACACACACACACACACACACAGCTCAACCATATACTGGGTACACACACACACACACACACACACATTTCAACCACATACTGGTTACAAACACACACACACACAGCTCAACCACGTACTGGGTACAAACACATATACACACACACACAGCTCAAACACGTACTGGGTACACACACATATACACACACACACAGCTCAACCACGTACTGGGTACACACACACAGCTCAACCACATACTGGGTACACACACATATATACACACACACACAGCTCAACCACATACTGGGTACACACACACACACACACACACAGCTCAACCACATACTGGGTACACACACATATATATACACACACACACACACACACACTGCTCAACCACGTACTGGGTACACGCACATATACACACACACACAGCTCAACCACATACTGGGTACACACACATATACACACATATACACACACACACACACACACACAGCTCAACCACATACTGGGTACACACACATATACACACACACACACACACACACACACACACACACAGCTCAACCACATACTGGGTACACGCGCGCACACACACACAGCTCAACCACGTACTGGGTACACGCACATATACACACACACACACACACAGCTCAACCACATACTGGGTACACACACACACACACACACACACACACACACACACACACACACACACACACACACACACACACACACACACACAGCTCAACCATATACTGGGTACACACACAGCTCAACCACATACTGGGTACACACACACACACACAGCTCAACCACATACTGGGTACACACACACACACAGCTCAACCACATACTGGGCACACACACACACACACACAGCTCAACCACATACTGGGTACACACACACACACACACACACAGCTCAACCACATACTGGGTACACACACACACACACACACACACACACAGCTCAACCACATACTGGGTGTACACACACACACACACACACACACACACACAGCTCAACCACATACTGGGTGTACACACACACACACACACACAGCTCAACCACATACTGGGTGTACACACATACACACACACACACAGCTCAACCACATACTGGGTGTACACACACACACACACAGCTCAACCACATACTGGGTGTACACACACACACACACACAGCTCAACCACATACTGGGTGTACACACACACACACAGCTCAACCACATACTGGGTGTACACACATACACACACACACACACAGCTCAACCACATACTGGGTGTACACACACACACACACACACACACACACACACACACACAGCTCAACCACATTCTGGGTACACACACACACACACACACACAGTTTGATATTCAACAATTGTTGTATGTCTCCCTCTAGCTGTTGAGCTGACCCCTGGTTTCATGTCTCCCTCTAGCTGTTGAGCTGACCCCTGGTTTCATGTCTCCCTCTAGCTGTTGAGCTGACCCCTGGTTTCATGTCTCTAGCTGTTGAGCTGACCCCTGGTTTCATGTCTCTAGCTGTTGAGCTGACCCCTGGTGTCATGTCTCTAGCTGTTGAGCTGACCCCTGGTTTCATGTCTCTAGCTGTTGAGCTGACCCCTGGTTTCATGTCTCCCTCTAGCTGTTGAGCTGACTCCTGGTGTCATGTCTCTAGCTGTTGAGCTGACCCCTGGTGTCATGTCTCTAGCTGTTGAGCTGACCCCTGGTGTCATGTCTCCCTCTAGCTGTTGAGCTGACCCATGGTGTCATGTCTCTAGCTGTTGAGCTGACCCCTGGTTTCATGTCTCCCTCTAGCTGTTGAGCTGACCCCTGGTGTCATGTCTCTAGCTGTTGAGCTGACCCCTGGTGTCATGTCTCTAGCTGTTGAGCTGACCCCTGGTGTCATGTCTCTAGCTGTTGAGCTGACCCCTGGTGTCATGTCTCTAGCTGTTGAGCTGACCCCTGTTGTCATGTCTCCCTCTAGCCGTTGAGCTGACTCCTGGTGTCATGTCTCTAGCTGTTGAGCTGACCCCTGGTTTCATGTCTCCCTCTAGCTGTTGAGCTGACCCATGGTGTCATGTCTCCCTCTAGCTGTTGAGCTGACCCCTGGTGTCATGTCTCCCTCTAGCTGTTGAGCTGACCCCTGGTGTCATGTCTCTCTAGCTGTTGAGCTGACCCCTGGTGTCATGTCTCTAGCTGTTGAGCTGACCCCTGGTGTCATGTCTCTAGCTGTTGAGCTGACTCCTGGTGTCATGTCTCCCTCTAGCTGTTGAGCTGACCCCTGGTTTCATGTCTCCCTCTAGCTGTTGAGCTGACCCCTGGTGTCATGTCTCCCTCTAGCTGTTGAGCTGACCCCTGGTTTCATGTCTCCCTCTAGCTGTTGATCTGACCCCTGGTGTCATGTCTCCCTCTAGCTGTTGATCTGACCCCTGGTGTCATGTCTCCCTCTAGCTGTTGAGCTGACCCCTGGTGTCATGTCTCCCTCTAGCTGTTGAGCTGACCCCTGGTTTCATGTCTCCCTCCAGCTGTTGAGCTGACCCCTGGTTTCATGTCTCCCTCTAGCTGTTGAGCTGACCCCTGGTGTCATGTCTCCCTCTAGCTGTTGAGCTGACCCCTGGTGTCATGTCTCCCTCTAGCTGTTGAGCTGACCCCTGGTGTCATGTCTCCCTCTAGCTGTTGAGCTGACCCCTGGTGTCATGTCTCCCTCCAGGTATCCTAGGGTCTCCTTCACAGGAGGATCTGAACTGCATCATTAACATCAAGGCCAGGAACTACCTGCTGTCTCTCCCGCTGCGCTGCAAGGTCCCCTGGAACCGCCTCTTCCCCAACGCTGACCCCAAAGCTCTGGACCTGCTGGACAAGATGTTGACCTTTAACCCCCACAAGAGAATCGAGGTAGAGGAGGCTCTGGCTCACCCTTACCTGGAGCAGTACTATGATCCTACAGATGAGGTAATGACCCCTGACCCTGGCTCACCCTTACCTGGAATAGTATTACAACCTTACAGATGAGGTCATGACCCCTGACCCTAGCTCACTCTTACCTGGAGCAGTACTACGGCCCTAGAGATGAGGTAATGACCCCTGACCCTGACTCTTACCTGGAGCAGTACTACGGCCCTACAGAAGAGGTAATGACCCCTGACCCTGACTCACTCTTACCTGAAGCAGTACTACGGCCCTACAGATGAGGTAATGACCCCTGACCCTGACTCACTCTTACCTGGAGCAGTACTACGGCCCTAGAGATGAGGTAATGACCCCTGACCCTGACGAACTCTTTTCTGGAGCAGTACTTCGGCCCTACAGAAGAGGTAATGACCCCTGACTCACTCTTACCTGGAGCAGTACTACGGCCCTAGAGATGAGGTAATGACCCCTGACCCTGACTCACTCTTACCTGGAGCAGTACTACGGCCCTACAGAAGAGGTAATGACCCCTGACCCTGACTCACTCTTACCTGAAGCAGTACTACGGCCCTACAGATGAGGTAATGACCCCTGACCCTGACTCACTCTTACCTGGAGCAGTACTACGGCCCTACAGATGAGGTAATGAACCCTGACCCTGACTCACTCTTACCTGGAGCAGTACTACGGCCCTACAGATGAGGTAATGACCCCTGACCCTGACTCACTCTTACCTGGAGCAGTACTACGGCCCTAGAGATGAGGTAATGACCCCTGACCCTGACTCACTCTTACCTGGAGCAGTACTACGGCCCTACAGATGAGGTAATGACCCCTGACTCACTCTTACCTGGAGCAGTACTACGGCCCTAGAGATGAGGTAATGACCCCTGACCCTGACTCACTCTTACCTGGAGCAGTACTACGGCCCTACAGAAGAGGTAATGACCCCTGACCCTGACTCACTCTTACCTGAAGCAGTACTACGGCCCTACAGATGAGGTAATGACCCCTGACCCTGACTCACTCTTACCTGGAGCAGTACTACGGCCCTACAGATGAGGTAATGAACCCTGACCCTGACTCACTCTTACCTGGAGCAGTACTACGGCCCTAGAGATGAGGTAATGACCCCTGACTCACTCTTACCTGGAGCAGTACTACGGCCCTACAGATGAGGTAATGAACCCTGACCCTGACTCACTCTTACCTGGAGCAGTACTACGGCCCTACAGATGAGGTAATGAACCCTGACCCTGACTCACTCTTACCTGGAGCAGTACTACGGCCCTACAGATGAGGTAATGAACCCTGACCCTGACTCACTCTTACCTGGAGCAGTACTACGGCCCTACAGATGAGGTAATGACCCCTGACCCTGACTCACTCTTACCTGGAGCAGTACTACGGCCCTACAGAAGAGGTAATGACCCCTGACCCTGACTCACTCTTACCTGGAGCAGTACTACGGCCCTACAGATGAGGTAATGACCCCTGACCCTGACTCACTCTTACCTGGAGCAGTACTACGGCCCTACAGATGAGGTAATGACCCCTGACTCACTCTTACCTGGAGCAGTACTACGGCCCTAGAGATGAGGTAATGACCCCTGACCCTGACTCACTCTTACCTGGAGCAGTACTACGGCCCTACAGAAGAGGTAATGACCCCTGACCCTGACTCACTCTTACCTGGAGCAGTACTACGGCCCTACAGATGAGGTAATGAACCCTGACCCTGACTCACTCTTACCTGGAGCAGTACTACGGCCCTACAGATGAGGTAATGAACCCTGACCCTGACTCACTCTTACCTGGAGCAGTACTACGGCCCTACAGATGAGGTAATGACCCCTGACCCTGACTCACTCTTACCTGAAGCAGTACTACGGCCCTACAGATGAGGTAATGAACCCTGACCCTGACTCACTCTTACCTGGAGCAGTACTACGGCCCTACAGAAGAGGTAATGAACCCTGAGGTTAAAGTTCTGTCACTGTGATGGATTTCCATCATATGGATGAGTAAAACGAATATATACAGTGCATTCGGAAAGTAGTTAGACCCCTTGACCTTTTTTCACATTTTGTTACATTACAGCCTTATCCTTATTTTAACATTGACTAGGGGGGGAACAATTTAATCAATCTACACACAATACCCCATAATGACAAAGCAAAAACAGGTTCTTAGAAATGTTTGCAAATAATAACGGAAATATCACATTTACATAAGTATTCAGACCCTTTACTGAGTACTTTGTTGAAGCGCCTTTGGCAGCGATTACAGCCTCGAGTCTTCTTGGGTATGACGCTACAAGCTTGGCACACCTGTATTTGGGGAGTTTCTCCCATTTCCTGCAGATCCTCTCAAGCTCTGTCAAGTTGGATGGGGAGCGTTGCTGCACAGCTATTTTCAGGTCTCTCCAGAGATGTTCGATCGAGGTCAATTCCGAGCTCTGGCTGGGCCACTCAAGGACATTCAGAGACTTGTCCCGAAGCCACTCCTGCATTGTCTTAGCTGTGTGCTTAGGGTCGTTGTCCTGTTGGAAGGTGAACCTTCGCCCCAGTCTGAGGTCCTGAGTACTCTAGAGAAGGTTTTCTTCAAGGATCTCTCTGTACTTACAGTGCCTTGCGAAAGTATTCGGCCCCCATGAACTTTGCGACCTTTTGCCACATTTCAGGCTTCAAACATAAAGATATAAAACTGTATTTTTTTGTGAAGAATCAACAATAAGTGGGACACAATCATGAAGTGGAACGACATTTATTGGATATTTCAAACTTTTTTAACAAATCAAAAACTGAAAAATTGGGCGTGCAAAATTATTCAGCCCCTTTACTTTCAGTGCAGCAAACTCTCTCCAGAAGTTCAGTGAGGATCTCTGAATGATCCAATGTTGACCTAAATGACTAATGATGATAAATACAATCCACTTGTGTGTAATCAAGTCTCCGTATAAATGCACCTGCACTGTGATAGTCTCAGAGGTCCGTTAAAAGCGCAGAGAGCATCATGAAGAACAAGGAACACACCAGGCAGGTCCGAGATACTGTTGTGAAGAAGTTTAAAGCCGGATTTGGATACAAAAAGATTTCCCAAGCTTTAAACATCCCAAGGAGCACTGTGCAAGCTATAATATTGAAATGGAAGGAGTATCAGACCACTGCAAATCTACCAAGACCTGGCCGTCCCTCTAAACTTTCAGCTCATACAAGGAGAAGACTGATCAGAGATGCAGCCAAGAGGCCCATGATCACTCTGGATGAACTGCAGAGATCTACAGCTGAGGTGGGAGACTCTGTCCATAGGACAACAATCAGTCGTATATTGCACAAATCTGGCCTTTATGGAAGAGTGGCAAGAAGAAAGCCATTTCTTAAAGATATCCATAAAAAGTGTTGTTTAAAGTTTGCCACAAGCCACCTGGGAGACACACCAAACATGTGGAAGAAGGTGCTCTGGTCAGATGAAACCAAAATTGAACTTTTTGGCAACAATGCAAAACGTTATGTTTGGCGTAAAAGCAACACAGCTCATCACCCTGAACACACCATCCCCACTGTCAAACATGGTGGTGGCAGCATCATGGTTTGGGCCTGCTTTTCTTCAGCAGGGACAGGGAAGATGGTTAAAATTGATGGGAAGATGGATGGAGCCAAATACAGGACCATTCTGGAAGAAAACCTGATGGAGTCTGCAAAAGACCTGAGACTGGGACGGAGATTTGTCTTCCAACAAGACAATGATCCAAAACATAAAGCAAATTCTACAATGGAATGGTTCAAAAATAAACATATCCAGGTGTTAGAATGGCCAAGTCAAAGTCCAGACCTGAATCCAATCGAGAATCTGTGGAAAGAACTGAAAACTGCTGTTCACAAATGCTCTCCATCCAACCTCACTGAGCTCGAGCTGTTTTGCAAGGAGGAATGGGAAAAAATGTCAGTCTCTCGATGTGCAAAACTGATAGAGACATACCCCAAGCGACTTACAGCTGTAATCGCAGCAAAAGGTGGCGCTACAAAGTATTAACTTAAGGGGGCTGAATAATTTTGCACGCCCAATTTTTCAGTGTTTGATTTGTAAAAAAAGTTTGAAATATCCAATAAATGTCGTTCCACTTCATGATTGTGTCCCACTTGTTGTTGATTCTTCACAAAAAAAATACAGTTTTATATCTTTATGTTTGAAGCCTGAAATGTGGCAAAAGGTCGCAAAGTTCAAGGGGGCCGAATACTTTCGCAAGGCACTGTATATATATGTGTATATATACCACCCTACAGAGATAATAAACCCTGACCCTGGCTCACCTTTACCTGGAGCAGTACTACCACCCTACAGAGATAATAAACCCTGACCCTCGTTTAGACCCTAACCTCCTGTCTCTCTCTCTCTCTCTCTCTCTCTCTCTCTCTGTTAGCCTGTAGCCGAGGCTCCTTTCAAGTTTGACATGGAGCTGGATGATCTCCCCAAAGAGACCCTGAAGGAGCTGATCTTTGAAGAGACGGCTCGTTTCAACACAGTCTGCAGGTCCTAACCTATAGAACCAGGTACAAACAGCAGACAGGGCCTTATGAGGTTCTGCCCAAGTATGGTGAATAATAGGGGGTCATTTTGGACTGCCTTTGTTGAAGGTGCTCTGGATAGCTCCCTCTCTCTCTAACAGCTCTCTCTAACTAACAGCTCTCTCTCTCTAACAGCTCTCTCTCTCTAACAGCTCTCTCTCTCTAACAGCTCTCTCTCTCTCTAACAGCTCTCTCTCTCTCTAACAGCTCTCTCTCTAGCAGCTCTCTCTCTCTAGCAGCTCTCTCTCTCTAGCAGCTCTCTCTCTAACAGCTCTCTCTCTAACAGCTCTCTCTCTAACAGCTCTCTCTCTAACAGCTCTCTCTCTAACAGCTCTCTCTCTAACAGCTCTCTCTCTAACAGCTCTCTCTCTAACAGCTCTCTCTCAGCTCTCTAACAGCTCTCTAACAGCTCTCTCTCAGCTCTCTCTCAGCTCTCTCTCGCTCTCCAGAAGCTCTCTCGCTCTCTAGAAGCTCTCACTCGCTCTCTAGAAGCTCTCTCTCGCTCTCTAGCAGCTCTCTCGCTCTCTAGCAGCTCTCTCGCTCTCTAGCAGCTCTCTCGCTCTCTAGCAGCTCTCTCTCGCTCTCTAGCAGCTCTCTCTCGCTCTCCCTCTAGCAGCTCTCTCTCGCTCTCCCTCTAGCAGCTCTCTCTCGCTCTCCCTCTAGCAGCTCTCTCTCGCTCTCCCTCTAGCAGCTCTCTCTCGCTCTCCCTCTAGCAGCTCTCTCTCGCTCTCCCTCTAGCAGCTCTCTCTCGCTCTCCCTCTAGCAGCTCTCTCTCGCTCTCCCTCTAGCAGCTCTCTCTCGCTCTCCCTCTAGCAGCTCTCTCTCGCTCTCCCTCTAGCAGCTCTCTCTCGCTCTCCCTCTAGCAGCTCTCCCTCTAGCAGCTCTCTCGCTCTCTCTAGCAGCTTTCTCTAGCAGCTCGCTCGCTCTCTAGCAGCTCGCTCGCTCTCTAGCAGCTCGCTCGCTCTCTAGCAGCTCGCTCGCTCTCTAGCAGCTCGCTCGCTCTCTCACAGCAAGGGGGAGCTGTCCGAGAGAGAGGGGGAGCTGTCAGAGAAAGCGAGCGAGGGCGAGATGTCAGAGCAAGCTCGCTTGTGCTCTCTCTGTGACTGCTCCCTCCCGCTCGCTCTCTTTAGCAGCTCTCTCTCTAACAGCTCTCTCTCTCTCTAACAGCTCTCTCTCTCTCTAACAGCTCTCTCTCTCTCTTTAACAACTCTCTCTCTCTTTAACAGCTCTCTCTCTCTTTAACAGCTCTCTCTCTCTTTAAAAACTCTCTCTCTCTCTAACAGCTCTCTCTAACAGCTCTCTCTAACAGCTCTCTCTAACAGCTCTCTCTAACAGCTCTCTAACAGCTCTCTCTAACAGCTCTCTAACAGCTCTCTCTCGCTCTAACAGCTCTCTCTCGCTCTCTAACAGCTCTCTCTCGCTCTCTAACAGCTCTCTCTCGCAGCTCTCTAACAGCTCTCTCTCGCAGCTCTCTAACAGCTCTCTCTCTCGCAGCTCTCTAACAGCTCTCTCTCTCGCAGCTCTCTAACAGCTCTCTCTCTCGCAGCTCTCTAACAGCTCTCTCTCGCAGCTCTCTAACAGCTCTCTCTCGCAGCTCTCTAACAGCTCTCTCTCGCAGCTCTCTAACAGCTCTCTCTCGCAGCTCTCT
Organism: Oncorhynchus mykiss; assembly: GCF_057628025.1. Lineage (NCBI taxonomy): Eukaryota > Metazoa > Chordata > Actinopteri > Salmoniformes > Salmonidae > Oncorhynchus > Oncorhynchus mykiss. The sequence goes on from NC_143027.1 coordinate 1,215,902, forward strand.
AACAGCTCTCTCTCGCAGCTCTCTAACAGCTCTCTCTCGCAGCTCTCTAACAGCTCTCTCTCGCAGCTCTCTAACAGCTCTCTCTCGCAGCTCTCTAACAGCTCTCTCTCGCAGCTCTCTAACAGCTCTCTCTCGCAGCTCTCTAACAGCTCTCTCTCGCAGCTCTCTAACAGCTCTCTCTCGCAGCTCTCTAACAGCTCTCTCTCGCAGCTCTCTAACAGCTCTCTCTCGCAGCTCTCTAACAGCTCTCTCTCGCAGCTCTCTAACAGCTCTCTCTCGCAGCTCTCTAACAGCTCTCTCTCGCAGCTCTCTAACAGCTCTCTCTCGCAGCTCTCTAACAGCTCTCTCTCGCAGCTCTCTAACAGCTCTCTTACAGCTCTCTTACAGCTCTCTCTCAGCTCTCTCTCTCAGCTCTCTCTCTCAGCTCTCTCTCTCAGCTCTCTCTCAGCTCTCAGCTCTCTCTCAGCTCTCAGCTCTCTCTCTCAGCTCTCTCTCTCAGCTCTCTCTCTCAGCTCTCTCTCTCAGCTCTCTCTCTCAGCTCTCTCTCTCAGCTCTCTCTCAGCTCTCTCTCTCAGCTCTCTCTCTCAGCTCTCTCTCGCAGCTCTCTCTCGCAGCTCTCTCTCGCAGCTCTCTAGCAGCTCTCTAGCAGCTCTCTCTCGCAGCTCTCTCTCGCTCTCTAACAGCTCTCTCTCTCTCGCTCTCTAGCAGCTCTCTCTCGCTCTCTCTCTAGCAGCTCTCTCGCTCTCCCTCTAGCAGCTCTCCCTCTAACAGCTCTCTCGCTCTCTCTCTCGCTCTCTCTAGCAGCTCGCTCGCTCTCTCACAGCAAGGCGGAGCTGTCCGAGAGAAAGGGGGAGCTGTCAGAGAAAGCGAGCGAGGGCGAGATGTCAGAGCAAGCTCGCTTGTGCTCTCTCTGTGACTGCTCCCTCCCGCTCGCTCTCTTTAACAGCTCTCTATCAGCTCTCTCCCTTTAACAGCTCTCTCTCTCTCTTTAACAGCTCTCTCTCGCTCTAACAGCTCTCTCGCTCTAACAGCTCTCTCGCTCTAACAGCTCTCTCGCTCTAACAGCTCTCTCGCTCTAACAGCTCTCTCGCTCTAACAGCTCTCTCGCTCTAACAGCTCTCTCGCTCTAACAGCTCTCTCGCTCTAACAGCTCTCTCTCTCTAACAGCGCTCTCTCTCTAACAGCGCTCTCTCTCTAACAGCGCTCTCTCTCTAACAGCGCTCTCTCTCTAACAGCGCTCTCTCTCTAACAGCGCTCTCTCTCTAACAGCGCTCTCTCTCTAACAGCGCTCTCTCTCTAACAGCGCTCTCTCTCTAACAGCGCTCTCTCTCTAACAGCGCTCTCTCTCTAACAGCGCTCTCTCTCTAACAGCGCTCTCTCTCTAACAGCGCTCTCTCTCTAACAGCGCTCTCTCTCTAACAGCGTTCTCGCTCGCTCTCTAACAGCTCTCTCGCTCGCTCTCTAACAGCTCTCTCGCTCGCTCTCTAACAGCTCTCTCGCTCGCTCTCTAACAGCTCTCTCGCTCGCTCTCTAACAGCTCTCTCGCTCGCTCTCTAACAGCTCTCTCGCTCGCTCTCTAACAGCTCTCTCGCTCGCTCTCTAACAGCTCTCTCGCTCGCTCTCTAACAGCTCTCTCGCTCGCTCTCTAACAGCTCTCTCGCTCGCTCTCTAACAGCTCTCTCGCTCGCTCTCTAGCAGCTCTCTCGCTCGCTCTCTAGCAGCTCTCTCGCTCCCTCTCTAGCAGCTCTCTCGCTCCCTCTCTAGCAGCTCTCTCGCTCCCTCTCTAGCAGCTCGCTCGCTCCCTCTCTAGCAGCTCGCTCGCTCCCTCTCTAGCAGCTCGCTCGCTCGCTCTCTAGCAGCTCTCTCGCTCGCTCTCTAGCAGCTCTCTCGCTCGCTCTCTAGCAGCTCTCTCGCTCGCTCTCTAGCAGCTCTCTCGCTCGCTCTCTAGCAGCTCTCTCTCTCTCTAACAGCTCTCTCTCTCTCTCTTTAACAGCTCTCTCTCTTTAACAGCTCTCTCTCTCTCTCCACAGATCAGACTCTGGACTCTCCTCGTTGTGTGCTCTGGTTCCTCCTGTCTTCAGCCTGTATACTCCCCCCCCTGTTAGACCACCATGCTCAGGAACGGGTTTCAGGAATCAATCTGTCCTTTCTCCCTCTATCCCTCCCCTCTCTCCCTCCCTACGGGGTGAGGAGGGTCACATGTTGGCTTATTGTTTATTATCCCCCCACCCACTCCTCACTGCCTACGGGGGACTATTGGAAAGCACTATATTGGGAATAGGGCTCTGGGCTATAGTAGTGCACTATATAGGTAACATGACTCTAGTCTATAGTAGGACACTATATAGGGAATAGGGCCCTGGTCTAAAGTAGTGCACTATATAGGGAATAGGGCCCTGGTCTAAAGTAGTGCACCATATAGGGAATAGCGATCTGGTCTAAAGTAGTGCACTATGTAGAGAATAGGGCTCTGGTCTATAGTAGTACCACTATATAGGGAATAATGCTCTGGTCTATTGTAGTACCGCTATATAGGGAATAGAGCCCTGGTCTATAGTAGTACACTATGTAGGGAATAGGGCCCTGGTCTATTGTAGTACACTATGTAGGGAATAGTGCCCTGGTCTATAGTAGTACCACTATATAGGGAATAGGGCCCTGGTCTATAGTAGTACCACTATATAGGGAATAGTGCCCTGGTCTATAGTAATACCACTATATAGGGAATAGTGCCCTGGTCTATAGTAATACCACTATATAGGGAATAGTGCCCTGGTCTAAAGTAGTGCACCATATAGGGAATAGGGCCCTGGTCTAAAGTAGTGCACCATATAGGGAATAGGGCCCTGGTCTATAGTAGTACACTATGTAGGGAATAGGGCCCTGGTCTATTGTAGTACACTATATAGGGAATAGTGTGCCATATGGGACACCTCCGGCGACTCCTGTTCAAATCATTATTATTGTAATTCCTGCTCAGCGTTGGCAGACGGTCGTCTGTCTGTTTGAGAAGCCAAATCATTTTTGTACAGCTTCTTTTTCTTTTCTAACTATCTGAAGCCGAGCTATGATCAGGGAACTCATAGGTGATGTCACTCTACCAAGAAAGACCCCGCATTAATGAGAACAACTTATTTATGCAATGACATAATGCTCTCTGTACCTGGACAGACAGACACAGGACAGGTTGTTGACATAATGCTCTCTGTACCTGGACAGACAGACACAGGACAGGTTGTTGACATAATGCTCTCTGTACCTGGACAGACAGACACAGGACAGGTTGTTGACATAATGCTCTCTGTACCTGGACAGACAGACACAGGACAGGTTGTTGACATAATGCTCTCTGTACCTGGACAGACAGACACAGGACAGGTTGTTGACATAATGCTCTCTGTACCTGGACAGACAGACACAGGACAGGTTGTTGACATAATGCTCTCTGTTCCTGGACAGACAGACACAGGACAGGTTGTTGACATAATGCTCTCTGTACCTGGACAGACAGACACAGGACAGGTTGTTGACATAATGCTCTCTGTACCTGGACAGACAGACACAGGACAGGTTGTTGACATAATGCTCTCTGTACCTGGACAGACAGACACAGGACAGGTTGTTGACATAATGCTCTCTGTACCTGGACAGACAGACACAGGACAGGTTGTTGACATAATGCTCTCTGTACCTGGACAGACAGACACAGGACAGGTTGTTGACATAATGCTCTCTGCTGTACCTGGACAGACAGACACAGGACAGGTTGTTGACATAATGCTCTCTGTACCTGGACAGACAGACACAGGACAGGTTGTTGACATAATGCTCTCTGTACCTGGACAGACAGACACAGGACAAGTTGTTGGTAGAGAGATGATTCTGAAAGTAAAGCATGTGTTGTCGAAGTAACTGTAATGATAGAACCCAATTTGAAAAAGTAACATGTTGCTTTACTCTGTTACTCATAAAAGTAATCTGATTACGTAACATGTTACTTTACTCTGTTACTCATAAAAGTAATCTGATTACGTAACGTGTTACTTTTGTAACACTGATTAGGAATCTCCCTCCCTCCCAGATAGAATACGTAGGTCCTCCACTTCCTCCTCTTGAGGAAGAGCACGGACCAGACCAACGGACAGTATCAACCTGGCCTGTGGAGCAGGGTCTTCACTGTTAAATGATGATCGGTGGTTAGGGAGAAATGCCTCCTCTCCTCCCTCTATGGTGAATCTCTTTCTGGGTCTTTGGCCTTGTGACAGTAAGACTGTATCCTTTTGACTGTTAAACACTCTGTCTACATATTGATAATGTCTGGTTGGCTGTTTCAGCTCCTCCCCCTAAACCCCTGGGCCCTGTTTCAGCTCCTCCCCCTGGGCCCTGTTTCAGCTCCTCCCCCTAACCCCTGGGCCCTGTTTCAGTTACGATATGTTGTTGAACATTGCAGATAGACTACAGCTGATGTTATTCTGTATACTAGATGCGTTCTACATCATACTGCTCCTTTATGTGCATGACCTCTGCCCCCGGGTACACTGAAATTAGTTTTAGGGGGGAGTTTTCCTTTAACTATCTCTTTGGTATTTGTTTCATTAGTTCATTGTAGTCCCAAAAATGTTTTGCTTGTCAGCTATTAAGTTTTCAAGATAGGTCACTTTGAAAATACAGATATCATCCCGGTAGGATGCGAAATGCAGCGACATACGACGATGTGACCAATCTTAAACGTAATAGCTGACAAGCAAAACATTTTGAGACTTCAATGAACTGAAACAAATGCCAAAATATATTTTGGGGGTGGAGTTTAACTAATCAGATCAAGGCACTTAACATGGTGCTTGTGCAGTAATATGCTAATTATATGCAGATCAGTGGATCCCAATCAGGTGGCAGCACACCTTTAGAAATTTAAATATCTCAGAGAGCACACCCCCTTTATATTTTTACCAAGTTAATAAACTTATAATTTCTTGATCTTAAATAAGATTCCCCATTTAAAGCAACAAAAAAAAACATAGGAAATGTATATTAAAAATACTGTTTATAAATATATATATATTACATACCTTCATGCGTAAAACAATTTATACTGACAAACCTACAGAGGCATGAGTCAGATGATGATATATTATGTACATTATCGTACCATATTTCTAAATTCAGTCCACTGGAGCCGTTTCAATAGTTTGGATGTTTCTAGTGTGGTGGTTTATGTATGCAAGTTCCCCTTTAACACAGCATCACCCGTTGGATCTGTGAGAGACTGTAACAGCATTATGAACGAGTCCCGTCTGTTGCTCCCTCCTTCCCCGAACTAGAAGAACAAATAACAAGGATTAATAACGGAGGCATTATCAGTGACACAAGATGTCTGCATCTCTTTAGATCTATACGCTAGCTTCTCTTTGACACCATCGCAGCGGTCATAGTTCACTTCTGGTCAACAGTTCATGTCTTAGTGTCTTCGTACCTATTTGCTTCAGCTTTCCCTGTTTCACATAACATTTATCACCCTTATTTAAGTTCCATACACAGCCAATGCAATGGAAGCTGGCTAGTTGTTAGTAGCTTGAGCTCCTTCATCAGTATTTGAGATGCGCAGAGAGAACATTCTCCATGTCTGCTGCCATTTCACTGGCCATAGTATCTAAGTGGCCAAACATCTATACAGATCTCTGCTCCAGTAACTGACTATGGTTTCATACCTCTACTCCAGTAACTGGCTGTGGTTTCATGCCTCTGCTCCAGTAACTGGCTGTGGTTTCATATCTCTGCTCCAGTAACTGGCTGTGGTTTCATATCTCTGCTCCAGTAACTGGCTGTGGTTTCATATCTCTGCTCCAGTAACTGGCTGTGGTTTCATGCCTCTGCTCCAGTAACTGGCTGTGGTTTCATATCTCTGCTCCAGTAACTGGCTGTGGTTTCATATCTCTGCTCCAGTAACTGGCTGTGGTTTCAGGCGACACCTATCAGACTTCATACCAAGTCTAATGCCAAGTCTAGAGCTCCCAGCTCATTGGTTGAGATGCTCAAAGAGAACATTCTCCATGTAGTGCAGGTCCACCCCTTTGATTGCACTTGCTTTTTCTATATAACGTTACAATGCCTTCTATATAATGTTACAATGCTTTCTATATAATGTTAAAATGCCATCAACGACGTTAAAATGCCTTCTATATAACGTTACAATGCCATAATGGGACATAGTGTCTACTGGCTCAATATCTCCACACAGAGAGCCAGCTAGGTGGATGACATTAAGGTCTGAATAACATTACAATGCCATGGGACCTGCTGCACAGCATACACAGCATACAGAGCCTTAACCCACCTACAGAAGGCAGCAGCTGTTAGAGCCACTGGCCACAACCCCCCGCTGATCGATCTGTCGATCAATCTATCTATCCAAAAGTATGTGGACACCCTTTCAAATTAGTGGGTTCTATTTCAACCAAACCCATTGCTGACAGGTGTAAAATCAAATCGAGCACACGGCCATGCAATCTGTCCATAGACAGACATTGGCAGTAGAATGGAGAGCTCAGTGACCTTAAACCTGACACCGTCATAGAATGCCACCTTTCCAACAAGTCAGTTTGTCAAATTGCTGCCCTGCTAGAGCTGCCTCCAGTCATCTGTAAGTGCTGTTATTGTAAAATGGAAACATCTAGGAGCAGCAACGGCTTAGCCGCGAAGTGGTAGGCAACACCAGCTCACAGAACAGGACCGCCAAGTGCTAAAACGCTTAACGATCATCTGTCCCCGGTTGCAACACTCACTACAGAGTTCCAAACTGCCTCTGGAAGCAACGTCAGCACAATAACTGTTCATCGGGAGCTTCATGAAATGGGTTTCCATGGCCGAGCAGCCGCACACAAGCCTAAGATCACCATGTGTAATAACGGCTGGAGGGGTGTAAAGCTCGCCGCCATTGGAATCTGGAGCAGTGGAAATGCATTTTCTTGGGTGATGAATTTCGCTTCACCATCTGGCAGTCCGACGGATTAATCTGGAGATCCGACGGACGAAAACCTGACTGGCTGGCACAGAGCCCTGACCTCAACCCCATCGAACACCTTTGGGATGAATTGGAAGGCCGACTGTGAGCCAGGACTAATCACCCAACATCAGTGCCCGACCTCACTAATGTTCTTGTTGCTGAATGGAAGCAAGTCTACGCAGCAATGTTCCAACATCTAGTGGAAAGCCTTCCCAGAAGAGAGGAGGCTGTTATGGCAGTAATGTTCCAACAACTAGTGGAAAGCCTTCACAGAAGAGTGGAGGTTCTTATAGCAGCAAAGGGGGGACCAACTCAATATTAATGCCTATGATTTTGGAATGAGATGTTTGACAATCAGGTGTCCACATGCTTTTGGCCAAGTAATGTATCTATCTCTATTGATCTATCCTATGCTTACCTACCTATCCTCTACCTATCCTCAACCTACCTAGTAAGATGTAAGCTTGTATCGATCTGCTTCAGAGTCTGAGTCGGTCCGTGTTGCAAACCTGTCTGGTTCTTTGTGCCTTTCTTCTTAACGGGCTTGAACTCCAACATGTTTTGTGCAGCTTTGTTTAGCTGGGGGTCCGTTGTGATTGCAGTATATTCTTTATGTTAAGGGAAGGCTTTTCATAAGTCTCACTGAGTATGTTGTACTTTTTAACATTAGTTATTGTTCTGTTCCCGAAGCTTTGTGATTGTGATTCTGTACTGAAAAAGATGAAGGCTGAATTGTATTGTTTGCTTTACTTTAACCTCTGCCCCGCTCTTTACCTTGGTCTGGGTGGGGTGTCTCCACCCTGTTCTTTACCTTGGTCTGGGTGGGGTGTCTCCACCCCGTTCTTTACCTTGGTCTGGGTGGGGTGTCTCCACCCTGTTCTTTACCTTGGTCTGGGTGGGGTGTCTCCACCCTGTTCTTTACCTTGGTCTGGGTGGGGTGTCTCCACCCCGTTCTTTACCTTGGTCTGGGTGGGGTGTCTCCACCCTGTTCTTTACCTTGGTCTGGGTGGGGTGTCTCCACCCTGTTCTTTACCTTAGTCTGGGTGGGGTGTCTCCACCCTGTTCTTTACCTTGGTCTGGGTGGGGTGTCTCCACCCTGTTCTTTACCTTGGTCTGGGTGGGGTGTCTCCACCCTGTTCTTTACCTTGGTCTGGGTGGGGTGTCTCCACCCTGTTCTTTACCTTGGTCTGGGTGGGGTGTCTCCACCCTGTTCTTTACCTTGGTCTGGGTGGGGTGTCTCCACCCTGTTCTTTACCTTGGTATGGGTGGGGTGTCTCCACCCCGTTCTTTACCTTGGTATGGGTGGGGTGTCTCCACCCTGTTCTTTACCTTGGTCTGGGTGGGGTGTCTCCACCCTGTTCTTTACCTTGGTCTGGGTGGGGTGTCTCCACCCTGTTCTTTACCTTGGTCTGGGTGGGGTGTCTCCACCCTGTTCTTTACCTTGGTCTGGGTGGGGTGTCTCCACCCTGTTCTTTACCTTGGTCTGGGTGGGGTGTCTCCACCCTGTTCTTTACCTTGGTCTGGGTGGGGTGTCTCCACCCCGTTCTTTACCTTGGTCTGGGTGGGGTGTCTCCACCCTGTTCTTTACCTTGGTCTGGGTGGGGTGTCTCCACCCCGTTCTTTACCTTGGTCTGGGTGGGGTGTCTCCACCCTGTTCTTTACCTTGGTCTGGGTGGGGTGTCTCCACCCTGTTCTTTACCTTGGTCTGGGTGGGGTGTCTCCACCCTGTTCTTTACCTTGGTCTGGGTGGGGTGTCTCCACCCTGTTCTTTACCTTGGTCTGGGTGGGGTGTCTCCACCCTGTTCTTTACCTTGGTCTGGGTGGGGTGTCTCCACCCTGTTCTTTACCTTGGTCTGGGTGGGGTGTCTCCACCCTGTTCTTTACCTTGGTCTGGGTGGGGTGTCTCCACCCTGTTCTTTACCTTGGTCTGGGTGGGGTGTCTCCACCCTGTTCTTTACCTTGGTATGGGTGGGGTGTCTCCACCCTGTTCTTTACCTTGGTCTGGGTGGGGTGTCTCCACCCCGTTCTTTACCTTGGTCTGGGTGGGGTGTCTCCACCCTGTTCTTTACCTTGGTCTGGGTGGGGTGTCTCCACCCTGTTCTTTACCTTGGTATGGGTGGGGTGTCTCCACCCTGTTCTTTACCTTGGTCTGGGTGGGGTGTCTCCACCCCGTTCTTTACCTTGGTCTGGGTGGGGTGTCTCCACCCTGTTCTTTACCTTGGTCTGGGTGGGGTGTCTCCACCCTGTTCTTTTTCCCTTTTATTTATTTCTTCTTTTTTTTTGTGCAAAAAATATTTTTTATTGTAAAATTAATGTTATGTTTCTATCTAATATTAATCTTGAATAAGACTTGTTGCCATGAATTGAAATACTCTTATGTTTTGAGCAGTAGAAAATCTTTGTGAATTATACTTCATTCACGCTAAAAAGAAAAAATATTAAGTTTCATGTATTTTCGGTTGGCTGTGTTTTTGAGGTTAGCATCAGTAACTCAACCAGGCAGAAGTTTAAACTAACCCTTCAATGTCTGTTTTTGAGGGTAGTATTGGTAACTAAACCAGGTTATGGTAGGGAGAGGTTTAAACCAACCCATCAAGGTCTGGTTTTGAGGGTAGTATCGGTAACTAAACCAGGCAGGAGTTTAAACCCTTCAAGGTCTGTTTTTGAGGGTAGTATCGGTAACTAAACCAGATTATGGTAGGGAGAGGTCTGTGAATATTGCCGTCTGTCATGCCGGAGAACAAACCATTTCTGCTAATGTTGAAGATGACTGCCATTTATTAAAAAACAATATCTATCTTGTTATTTTGCATCTTTGCCATGTAACCTATGAAATAAATACACTGTATCCTATGTGTCTTGGGGGTCTTCTTTGGAAACAAACACAATTCAGTCCCCGGCTTCTTGTCCCTGGTCAAAAGGCTGCCGTTTAGGAAGCAACCCCAGAATGAGAGGATTTGTGATTCTCTCCCGATGTGACATGATCAGAGCCTTTTCATTTGAATCAGAGGACAGTAATGCTACATGGGATGTTCCCAATGCAGTGGTTATGAATGGAGTATGTTATTGAGTTGTATCCCCTTTTGCCCTCAGAACAGCCTCAATTCGTCAGTGCGGGGACTCTACAAGGTCTCTAAAGCGTTCCACAGGGATGCTGGCCCATGTTGACTCCAATGCTTCCCACAGTTGTCAAGTTGGCTGGATGTCCTTTGGGTGGTGGACCATTCTTTATACACACAGGAAACTGTTAAGAATGAAAAACCTCTACCATAACCCCGTTCAATGACACGTAAATATTTTTTTGCCCATTCACCCTCTGAATGCCCACATACACAATCCATGTCTCAAGGCTTAAAAATCCTTCTTTAACCTGTGTCCTCCCCTTCACCACATTTATTTCAATCAAATTTATTCATAAAGCCCTTCTTACATCAGCTGATATCTCAAAGTGCTGTACAGAAACCCAGCCTAAAAAAAAGGAAGGAACCTAGGAAGAAACCTAGAGAGGAACCACGCTATGAGGGGTGGCCAGTCCTCTTCTGGCTGGGCCGGGTGGAGATTATAACAGAACATGGCCAAGATGTTCAAATGTTAATAGATGACCAGCAGGGTCAAATAATAATAATCACAGTAGTTGTTGAGGTTGCAGCAAGTCAGCACCTCAGGATTAAATGTCAGTTGGCTTTTCATAGCCGATCCTTCAGAGTATCTCTACCGCTCCTGCTGTCTCTAGAGAGTTGAAAAAAGCAGGTCTGGGACAGGTAGTATGTCCTTTGAACAGGTCAGGGGTCCATAGCCGCAGGCAGAATAGTTGAAACTGGAGCAGCAGCACGACCAGGTGGACTGGGGACAGCAAGGAGCCATCAGGCCAGGTAGTCCTGAGGCTTGGTCATAGGGCTCAGGTCCTCCGAGAGAGAGAAAGAGAGAATTAGAGAGAGCACACTTATGCACACATATTTAATCCAGGAGGCTACACTCCTCACCCATATTTAATCCAGGAGACTACACTCCTCACCCAGATTTAATCCAGGAGACTACACTCCTCACCCAGATTTAATCCAGGAGACTACACTCCTCGCCCAGATTTAATCCAGGAGGCTACACTCCTCACCCAGATTTAATCCAGGAGACTACACTCCTCACCCAGATTTAATCCAGGAGACTACACTCCTCACCCAGATTTAATCCAGGAGACTACACTCCTCACCCAGATTTAATCCAGGAGACTACACTCCTCACCCATATTTAATCCAGGAGACTACACTCCTCACCCATATTTAATCCAGGAGACTACACTCCTCACCCATATTTAATCCAGGAGACTACACTCCTCACCCAGATTTAATCCAGGAGGCTACACTCCTCGCCTAGATTTAATCCAGGAGACTACACTCCTCACCCAGATTTAATCCAGGAGACTACACTCCTCACCCAGATTTAATCCAGGAGACTACACTCCTCACCCATATTTAATCCAGGAGACTACACTCCTCACCCATATTTAATCCAGGAGACTACACTCCTCACCCATATTTAATCCAGGAGACTACACTCCTCACCCAGATTTAATCCAGGAGGCTACACTCCTCACCCAGATTTAATCCAGGAGACTACACTCCTCACCCATATTTAATCCAGGAGACTACACTCCTCACCCAGATTTAATCCAGGAGACTACACTCCTCACCCAGATTTAATCCAGGAGACTACACTCCTCACCCAGATTTAATCCAGGAGACTACACTCCTCACCCAGATTTAATCCAGGAGACTACACTCCTCGCCCAGATTTAATCCAGGAGACTACACTCCTCACCCAGATTTAATCCAGGAGACTACACTCCTCACCCAGATTTAATCCAGGAGACTACACTCCTCACCCAGATTTAATCCAGGAGACTACACTCCTCACCCAGATTTAATCCAGGAGACTACACTCCTCGCCCAGATTTAATCCAGGAGACTACACTCCTCACCCAGATTTAATCCAGGAGACTACACTCCTCACCCAGATTTAATCCAGGAGACTACACTCCTCACCCAGATTTAATCCAGGAGACTACACTCCTCGCCCAGATTTAATCCAGGAGACTACACTCCTCGCCCAGATTTAATCCAGGAGACTACACTCCTCGCCCAGATTTAATCCAGGAGACTACACTCCTCACCCAGATTTAATCCAGGAGACTACACTCCTCGCCCAGATTTAATCCAGGAGACTACACTCCTCACCCAGATTTAATCCAGGAGACTACACTCCTCACCCAGATTTAATCCAGGAGACTACACTCCTCGCCCAGATTTAATCCAGGTAAATTATAACTTCAAAACAAAATGTAACTATAAAGTTTTCTAAAAGGAAACCCTGAGATAGTATTCAGTCATCAGATGTAGAAGGCCATGCACATTACACCAAATTCTCTTTACCATAAAACTGGTAAAATTGCTTTTCAAAAATACACTAGTCATGTTAGACAATGCTTGAATTGGCCTTCCAATATTGTTATTCTCAGACCATGTTACAATTATATTTCAATACTGCAGCTTCCATGGACCCACAGCAAAGTTGATACTTCAGTGATCTTTTAAAACCATGACCAGAGACAACATAGCAGCAACACAACATGGTAGCAACACAACATGACAAAAACATAGCAGCAACACAACATGACAACATGGTAGCACCACAACATGACAACAACATGGTAGCACCACAACATGACAACAACATGGTAGCAACACAACATGATAGCAATACAACATGACAACAACATGGTAGCAACACAATATAACAACAACATGACAACAACATGGTAGCAACACAACATAACAACAACATGGTAGCAACACAACATGACAACAACATGGTAGCAACACAACATGACAACATGGTAGCAACACAATATAACAACATGGTAGCAACACAACATGACAACAACATGGTAGCAACACAATATAACAACAACATGACAACAACATGGTAGCAACACAACATAACAACAACATGGTAGCAACACAACATGACAACAACATGGTAGCAACACAACATAACAACAACATGGTAGCACCACAACATGACAACAACATGGTAGCAACACAACATGACAACATGGTAGCACCACAACATGACAACAACATGGTAGCACCACAACATGACAACAACATGGTAGCAACACAACATGATAGCAATACAACATGACAACAACATGGTAGCAACACAATATAACAACAACATGACAACAACATGGTAGCAACACAACATAACAACAACATGGTAGCAACACAACATGACAACAACATGGTAGCAACACAACATGACAACAACATGACAACAACATGGTAGCAACACAACATAACAACAACATGGTAGCAACACAACATAACAATAACATGGTAGCAACACAACATGACAACAACATGGTAGCAACACAACATGACAACAACATGGTAGCAACACAACATGACAACAACATGGTAGCAATACAAGAGATGGATGCCTATGGTATTGGTTGTAGTGAAAGGCACATGTTTTGTGACAGGCTGCAGTGGAGACTGTAGGTGATGTTGTGGTCTCTGATCCTACTCCCAACGTGATTTTTAAATTGTAATATCTTTCCTGTTCAAATAAAATACAATTTTGAGCAATGAGAATATGTCTACTTGTTCATTGTATAAGGTTGTTACAGCTGTTTGTATTTTGATCATGTAATAGTGTAATGTAACTGAACTGAAAACTATCTGGGGTGGATGGGTAAAATGAATGTGAATTTGCATCGTGCCACTTCTGGTGAGACACTGTCAAGACACCGGCAGTGTCTCCTCAGTTATGGCAGAAGAAATCAGACCGAGTCGATGTCTCCTCAGTTATGGCAGAAGAAATCAGACCGAGTCGATGTCTCCTCAGTTATGGCAGAAGAAATCAGCCCGAGTCGATGTCTCCTCAGTTATGGCAGAAGAAATCAGCCCGAGTCGGTGTCTCCTCAGTTATGGCAGAAGAAATCAGCCCGAGTCGATTCTGGACAGTCGTTCAATATTACGTACGATTGGGCCAAGTCCTCATTGCTCGCTGGCATTTGGCCTAACCCACATTTAATGCAAATGTCACTTAAACTTTAACAAGGTAGGAATCAATGTTTTTTAGGGGGTTTTTAATAGGGGAGGATCAGCTTAATATTTCAGAAAGATTGTTGCTTCCATCAATATACAGTGCCTTGCGAAAGTATTCGGCCCCCTTGAACTTTGCGACCTTTTGCCACATTTCAGGCTTCAAACATAAAGATATAAAACTAGTTTTTTGTGAAGAATCAACAACAAGTGGGACACAATCATGAAGTGGAACGACATTTATTGGATATTTCAAACTTTTTTAACAAATCAAAAACTGAAAAATTGGGAGTGCAAAATTATTCAGCCCCTTTACTTTCAGTGCAGCAAACTCTCTCCAGAAGTTCAGTGAGGATCTCTGAATGATCCAATGTTGACCTAAATGACTAATGATGATAAATACAATCCACCTGTGTGTAATCAAGTCTCCGTATAAATGCACCTGCACTGTGATAGTCTCAGAGGTCCGTTAAAAGCGCAGAGAGCATCATGAAGAACAAGGAACACACCAGGCAGGTCCGAGATACTGTTGTGAAGAAGTTTAAAGCCGGATTTGGATACAAAAAGATTTCCCAAGCTTTAAACATCCCAAGGAGCACTGTGCAAGCGATAATATTGAAATGGAAGGAGTATCAGACCACTGCAAATCTACCAAGACCTGGCCGTCCCTCTAAACTTTCAGCTCATACAAGGAGAAGACTGATCAGAGATGCAGCCAAGAGGCCCATGATCACTCAGAGATCTACAGCTGAGGTGGGAGACTCTGTCCATAGGACAACAATCAGTCGTATATTGCACAAATCTGGCCTTTATGGAAGAGTGGCAAGAAGAAAGCCATTTCTTAAAGATATCCATAAAAAGTGTTGTTTAAAGTTTGCCACAAGCCACCTGGGAGACACAATAAACATGTGGAAGAAGGTGCTCTGGTCAGATGAAACCAAAATTGAACTTTTTGGCAACAATGCAAAACGTTATGTTTGGCGTAAAAGCAACACAGCTCATCACCCTGAACACAACATCCCCACTGTCAAACATGGTGGTGGCAGCATCATGGTTTGGGCCTGCTTTTCTTCAGCAGGGACAGGGAAGATGGTTAAAATTGATGGGAAGATGGATGGAGCTGTTACGTTCCCCAGTGTATGTGTTGTAGTTTGTGTATTTGCATGTGTTTTATTTCAGGAAATGGCTTCCTGAAATCCCTCAAGCAGCTGATTGGTCGACTCCAGGGCTAATTGGAGAGTTGACCCCGCCCCCTCGTCTAGACACAGCTGTCTCCAGTTACATTCATTCTGAAGCTATATAAAAGCCAGTGTTCTGTTTAGGAGAGAGAGATTTTGTAGGTAGGGATTGCTGAGAGAGATTTTTGCTGGGAGTTCGTTGTTGGTATGGTTTTTGAGTTTGTTGCTCAGATAGAGCTTATTTGATGTACTTTGTTTCTTAGTTTGTTTGTGAAATTGTTTAATATTCTGTTTAATTTGTTCCCAGGGGGAAAGGGGAAGGCACCTTGGGAGTGCTTAGGTAAGAGGCCCGCGGGCATACATATACCCGTAGTATATTCACTGTCTAGGCACACTAGGTAAGAAGGGCGGACCACCCCCTGAATTTTGGTTAGGGCACCAGGTGGTGCTAAATTAGGTAAAAGTGGTTAGGCAGGTAAGATAGGAGAGGGGGCTTTGAGATTTACTTTCTTTGCTTTGGTTCCGTCCAGCCCCTTTTCCCCATATTACCGTGTAAAGGAATAAAGTCCTTGTAAACGGTACCACATTCTGCCTGTTGTCATCCTTACTCGCACCTACAGTCCATACCTTCTTCACTTCACGGAGAGTTTAGTTGTAGCAGGGTGTTGCGTTCCCTCTTCATAGAGGCGTGCGTAACAGGAGCCAAATACAGGACCATTCTGGAAGAAACCCTGATGGAGTCTGCAAAAGACCTGAGACTGGGACGGAGATTTGTCTTCCAACAAGACAATGATCCAAAACATTAAGCAAAATCTACAATGGAATGGTTCAAAAATAAACATATCCAGGTGTTAGAATGGCCAAGTCAAAGTCCAGACCTGAATCCAATCGAGAATCTGTGGAAAGAACTGAAAACTGCTGTTCACAAATGCTCTCCATCCAACCTCACTTAACTCGAGCTGTTTTGCAAGGAGGAATGGGAAAAAATGTCAGTCTCTCGATGTGCAAAACTGATAGAGACATAACCCCAAGCGACTTACAGCTGTAATCGCAGCAAAAGGTGGCGCTACAAAGTATTAACTTAAGGGGGCTGAATAATTTTGCACGCCCAATTTTTCAGTTTTTGATTTGTTAAAAAAGTTTGAAATATCCAATAAATGTCGTTCCACTTCATGATTGTGTCCCACTTGTTGTTGATTCTTCACAAAAAAATACAGTTTTATATCTTTGTTTGAAGCCTGTGGCAAAAGGTCGCAAAGTTCAAGGGGGCCGAATACTTTCGCAAGGCACTGTATATACATACACATACCTATATACATACACATACCCACATATACATACCTTTTTTAGAATATACCTTTATAATTCCCTACCACCCTTCCCCCAATTGGAGTAAACTAATAAACGATAACACTTCGGCTTCTACCTTCAGTTTATACACATTTTACAGACACAATCTATTTTACAATAGTTATATTTGGTTTGTCTTTAGTCCTTCCTCTATTTCTGATGTCCATCCAGTTTGATTTATATTTGTAACTGTGCTATTTCACAACAGTTCTGAACCTATATACATTTTACAGACTACGTATGTTTTGCATTGTTTATCTTGTTGTTAGTCCCTCCCTTCAGCTCCATTCAACCCCTCCCATCTATCTCTTAACACCATCCAGCCCCTTCAGCTCCATTCAACCCCTCTCATCTATCTCTTAACACCATCCAGTCCCTTCAGCTCCATTCAACCCCTCCCATCTATCTCTTAACACCATCCAGTCCCTTCAGCTCCATTCAACCCCTCTCATCTATCTCTTAACACCATCCAGTCCCTTCAGCTCCATTCAACCCCTCCCATCTATCTCTTAACACCATCCAGTCCCTTCAGCTCCATTCAACCCCTCTCATCTATCTCTTAACACCATCCAGTCCCTTCAGCTCCATTCAACCCCTCCCATCTATCTCTTAACACCATCCAGTCCCACCCTTCCACTCCATTCAACCCCTCCCATCTATCTCTTAACACCATCCAGCCCCTTCAGCTCCATTCAACCCCTCCCATCTATCTCTTAACACCATCCAGTCCCTTCAGCTCCATTCAACCCCTCCCATCTATCTCTTAACACCATCCAGTCCCTTCAGCTCCATTCAACCCCTCTCATCTATCTCTTAACACCATCCAGCCCCTTCAGCTCCATTCAACCCCTTCCATCTATCTCTTAACACCATCCAGCC
The DNA here is from genome assembly GCF_057628025.1 of Oncorhynchus mykiss. Lineage (NCBI taxonomy): Eukaryota > Metazoa > Chordata > Actinopteri > Salmoniformes > Salmonidae > Oncorhynchus > Oncorhynchus mykiss. The sequence continues at coordinate 1,233,415 of NC_143027.1, forward strand.
CCTTCAGCTCCATTCAACCCCTCCCATCTATCTCTTAACACCATGCAGTCCCTTCAGCTCCATTCAACCCCTCCCATCTATCTCTTAACACCATCCAGTCCCACCCTTCCACTCCATTCAACCCCTCCCATCTATCTCTTAACACCATCCAGTCCCTTCAGCTCCATTCAACCCCTCCCATCTATCTCTTAACACCATCCAGCCCCTTCAGCTCCATTCAACCCCTCCCATCTATCTCTTAACACCATCCATTTTGGATTTCCATTTGCCATATATTTTTCAACTGTGCTGTGATGATTCACAAAAGTACTGAACCTTTCTATGCTCATAGCTTCTACAGATTGTAAATTAAAGATACACATTTTTGCTAATATCATTATTATATTATTGATTGATTGACTATGGCTTTTCAAATCACCCAGTATTGCTATCTGTAGCGTTAGTTCTAGGCAAATGTTGCAATTCTTCAGCCATTCCTGGACCTGTGACCAAAAACGAGCTACATGTGGACAATACCAAAATAAATGATCTAATGACTCTGCCTCCTCACAGCAGAATCTGCAGAGCTGGGAAGATTGTATCCCCCATATATATAACATTCTATTAGTTGCAAGAATTGTGTATAGTAATATAAATGGAAAAAGTTAAAGTTTTGAATCTGGCGTTGTTTTGTGTATCAATTCATAAACCATGTGCCATGGAATGGGTACATCAAAAATCTCTTCACAACTGTTTTGCAATTTATATGGCACAGCTGTGAGTTTTTTGGTCCTTAAATGAAATTGTTATGTTTTTATTTATCACACTTTTCTTTAACCATTTATGTTCTTTAATACAGGGCCGACATACAAGTTCCTTACTTTTATCCCCTTTACTTGCCTCTTCCATTTCTGTGGTAACGCTGCAATTAGTTGGTTGTAATTTTGGCTAGAGCAGACATTTCCATATGTCTGTGTTAGCTGCATGTGTGACAACACTCCATCAGTCCTATTTATGATATCATTCACTCAAATTATATATATTTTTTAAATGTCTTCGAAAAATACGCTTAAAAAAACATCTATTAGTATATTTGTACCCAGCCTGGTGCAGGTCTACAATTTTGTTTCTGGTGTCCTTTGACAGCTCTTTGGTCTTGGCCATAGTGGAGTTTGAAGTGTGACTGTTTGAGGTTGTGGACAGGTGTCTTTTATACTGATAACAAGTTCAAACAGGTGCCATTAATACAGGTAACGAGTGGAGGACAGAGGAGCCTCTTAAAGCAGAAGTTACAGGTCTGTGAGAGCCAGAAATCTTGCTTATTTGTAGGTAACCAAAACTTATTTTCCACCATAATTTGCAAATAAATTCATTAAAAATCCTACAATGTGATTTTCTGGATATTTTTGTTCTCATTTTGTCTGTCATAGTTGAAGTGTACCTATGATGAAAATTACAGGCCTCTCATCTTTTTAAGTGGGAGAACTTGCACAATTGGCGGCTGACTAAATACTTTTTTGCCCCACTGTATACCACTTGGGTCCTGTTACAGTAATAATGTTATCAGACCGTGTTGCGTGTCTGATAATCTACTGTTTATATAGGAGAGGTCCTCTGAGCATATCAAAAAAAGGTATGCCATCCATCCCTGGAGTTTTCCCAGACTTAAAGGCTTTAATTGCATCAAGAAGTTCCTCCTCTGTAATTTGGCTTCACATGAGTCTTTCTGTACAGATGTTAATTTTACATTATTATTAGGAAAAATCCATACAATTATCTTTGGTTAGTGGAGATGGAGGAGACTGAAACGAAAACATATTCTTAAAGTACTTTACTTCCTCTTTCAAAATATAATTTGTAACAAGTTTCAATAAAAAAAATTGGTAGCATTTCTATATTGAAGATTGAAAAAGAATTTGGTGCATTTTTCCAAATATTCCATCCAGTTGGCTTTATTTTTATAATATATTACACTGGATCTTTCTTGAATAAGTTCCTCCATTTCTTTTTGTTTTTCCTGTAACTTATTCTATGCCTCTATGGTACAGTTTTTAATGCTGTCTAACTGTACTGTTAGTCCTTCAATTTCCTTTGTCAATATGGACTATTTTGATCTAAATGGCTTTTGTTTTATAGATGAGTACTGAATTGCACGTTCTCCAAAGGCACATTTAAAAGTGTCCCATACAATAACGGAATCTGCTGTACCTATGTTATGTCTGAAAAAGTATGTTATAAATGATTCTGTCCTAGTTCTAAACAATTTATCATCTAGTAGGCTTTGATTCAATTTCCAATATCCTCGCCCACAGTGGAAATTCTGTAATATATATGTAAATTATGTGATGATCCGACCGCATTCTGTCCCCTATCAACACTTTTTAAACTTTTGGTGCCAGAGAGAATGGTATAAGAAAGTAGTCAAGATGACTAGCTTGATTAAGCCTCCGCCATGTATGTCTCACTAGATCAGGGTATTTAAGTCTCCATATATCCTCTAATTCCAATATATCCATGACATTCATGATTTCCTTAGGTGCCTGAGGGTGATAGTTTGTAGTGTGATTTCCTTTCAGGTCCATAGAGGTATTTAAAACCGTATTAAAATCTCCCACCATAATAATAGAGTCTAGTGCTGCTTGTAGAGTTGATAGATTCTTATATATATTTTTAAAAGAAGCTTGGATCATCATTATTTGGACCGTATAGGTTAATAAACTCTATCTGTTGATTGTCCAATAGCATATTTAAAATAATCCGTCTGCCTTAATGATCTGTTTGGACAATTTGCACATTTCGATCAAAATGACTTTTAATTAATACCATCACATCAATGTTAATGCTTAGACAATCAATGTCATATATCATCAATGAATACAGACAACAACACCTTTCTTCTGTTACGTAGAGCACTTTTCTTTTGCCGAAATTCCATGACCCGGAAGTTAATTTTTTGTGTTGCTGACGAGACGCTGGTGGAGATGCGGAAGTAGACGGTTGTAACAATTAGCCACCTTGCTAGCTAATTATTTACTTAACTGAAGATTTACTTGATAAAGACAACGATAAATAGGTCCTGAATTGAATGATATATCCTTTGATACTTATTTGTTGGTGAAACCTACATATTTCCTCGCTCAACCAGGAGGGAATTTGAAAACAATCGAACGTAAGTTAGTTTTGCTAAGCTACTAGCTAGTGTTATAACTGCTGGCACATCAATATTGACCCTGCAATTCATGTTTTTCATTATGGATTATGGTGAAACATATCTAGCATACATCAAATGTCCGGGTAACTTCACATCGGTCATGGCTGGCTAGCTAGCCTCCCAAACATATTATATGGATTGAGAAGTTGGCTAGCTACAGATTCATCATGCTCAGACGTTTTCTTTTGGCTAGATAGTCCAACATTCTGGGGAAAAAACACAAATGTTTATGCACAAAATACTTAATATACATAAGAAAACTTAATTGTGGAAACTTCATAACAATGTGTGTTATCAGGGAGAGGCTTTTTGGCCGCGCCTGTTATCCGTAGGTCGCACAGGTAGAGTTTAGTCTCTACTTTTATCAAATGTAAGAAACAACATTTCGCTGCTTAAGACCGATTTGAGCCGGTCGGTCACATATTTTAATGATTGTCCATATAAGGCTGAAACATATATTTAGATATCTGAAAGTTTTTTTTCTGCATAGAAATGTCTTGGATGGCCTCCTAAGTGTTTTTTTTCAGGCCACCTACGTCATATATATATATATTACTTTTATGGATAGACCTAAAGTATGTAGAAAATATAGTGGACCTATGTACACTACCGTTCAAAAGTTTGGGGTCACTTAGAAATGTCCTTGTTTTAAAAAAAAAAATGATGTCCTTTAAAATAACATCAACTTGATCAGAAATACAGTGTAGACATTGTTTTCAATAAGATCAACTTTGATAACTAACAAACACCTAAATCAAAGCTAGACAGTCAGGTGAGAATATACAATAAAACAAATTATACATTCAGGAGTATTTTTGTCATGGCGTGGGGCCCCCATGCCATTATGATGTTTGAGTCACTTGGATGGTATTAGCCTTGGCAAAATGTGTAGAATTGAAGGGAATTTGCTATAGAACTGCACATTGTTCTCTCAGCCTCATAGCAAAATGTGTAGAATTGTTCTGCAGTGACGGGAGCTGTGGCTGGACTGCTCCCCCTCTGGAGATGTGCCTCAGGGCCCCTCCTCTGCACCATGTTCAGTTGGGGCTGCTGCTTTTTGTTGCATCCAACTAATATCACTCCACCGTATTCCAGACCATGCCTGACCAGTGTAGTGTACACTGTGACCAAATCTTCAGGCCATTTCTCAGTGAGGCCACTGCTTCACGTGCATCACCGCTGAGGTTAGAGTCTAGATGAAAACCAAGATACTTGGTCGTTGATACCACTGGTACTTTCTGTCCTCCCTGGATGAGTGGTGCAGGTTGTGGAGGGTCTCTTGAAAACATCTGGATTTCCAGACTTTTTTGGGGTGTTTTGTTAAATAGATCACAACATTTCCTTTACAACTTTGAAAATATATTGTGTGGTCATCCTCAATTCAAGTCAGTCGTCCATGAAATCAATTGTTTGTCGTTCTCTTAGCAACCTACTGCTTCAACCTGACTCTCCTTGAGTAGTCCAACACGATGCTGCTCTCAGAGGGCAATCCCTTTGCAATTCTATTATGAAGACTTTTTCTACAAGCCTAAAACGTTGATGGCAAGCAACTTAAATGTGGTGACAACCTTAAAAAAATGAATTGCATAGCAGTCTTGTGTTGGTCAATAAAATGATGAGGAATAAGCTCTATATGTAGTGTGACTTAGTGACCTTTACCATTTCAATCAAACAACACTACCACTGCAAAACACAATACAGTGTGTGTTTGGGACTTTTACCATTGAAACTGCTGTAAACTATTGGTGTACTTGTTCACCAGGAAAGATCTAACAGTAATTCGTCCAGACCTTTTTTTTAAGGGAATATACAACACACAAAGGCTCCGTTTCCTGGTCACAGATTAAGCATTAAAGGTTGACCAACGGATTTGCTTTCATGGAGGACAGGCTTGAATTTGAGGATGACCACACAATTTATTTTCATAATGAACCAAATCTACTGGATAAGAGTGTAGTAGGAACAGTGGCATCTAGTGGACAAAACCTGCTACTGTATGGTAGATAATACAAGCGAACATCACCATTTTCACAGGGAAGCCACAGCTTCATACTACTTGTCAAACATAGAGAACTCCTACTCTATACTGATGGTTGGGGTGCGGGTGGTCCGTGGGTGGCTTTACAAGTTTTTTTTTTGGTAGGAAGAAGTTTGGGACTTTATTTATTGAATATCTGAATCCAATCAATTAAAATGGCCAATTTGAGACAAAATTACATTTAAACAAAATAATGTTTCAGGAATGCCAATCTAACTACTGAAATAATTTCAAAACAATCTGTGATGGTGTGTGCCATGGCCGAAATGACATGAAACAACTCCTGGGCTGCTGTTCTACTCTAATCAAGTAGGATGGAACAACTCTTAGGCTGCTGTTCTACTCTAATCAAGTAGGATGGAACAACTCTTAGGCTGCTGTTCTACTCTAAATATAATCAAGTAGGATGGAACAACTCTTAGGCTGCTGTCCTACTCTAAATATAATAAAGTAGGATGGAACAACTCTTAGGCTGCTGTCCTACTCTAAATATAATCAAGTAGGATGGAACAACTCTTAGGCTGCTGTTCTACTCTAAATATAATCAAGTAGTATGGAACAACTCTTAGGCTGCTGTTCTACTCTAAATATAATCAAGTAGGATGGAACAACTCTTAGGCTGCTGTTCTACTCTAATCAAGTAGTATGGAACAACTCTTAGGCTGCTGTTCTACTCTAAATATAATCAAGTAGGCTGGAACAACTCTTAGGCTGCTGTTCTACTCTAAATATAATCAAGTAGTATGGAACAACTCTTAGGCTGCTGTTCTACTCTAAATATAATCAAGTAGGATGGAACAACTCTTAGGCTGCTGTTCTACTCTAATCAAGTAGTATGGAACAACTCTTAGGCTGCTGTTCTACTCTAAATATAATCAAGTAGGATGGAACAACTCTTAGGCTGCTGTTCTACTCTAATCAAGTAGGATGGAACAACTCTTAGGCTGCTGTTCTACTCTAAATATAATCAAGTAGGATGGAACAACTCTTAGGCTGCTGTTCTACTCTAATCAAGTAGGATGGAACAACTCTTAGGCTGCTGTTCTACTCTAAATATACAGCTGGTGACCTGTACTACAACAAAGGTTTGATTTCCTGTCAGGTGTGTAGGAGGAAGGTCCTGATGGCAGACCACACTGATGTCAGCCTGCCCCCTGAGGACCGTGTCCGTGCCCTGACCAAGAAGGGCAGCTCTGTGGACGTGAACGAGGACGTTCCTCCCCGGAGGTACTTCAGGTCAGGCGTGGAGATGATCCGTATGGCCAACACCTACACCGAGGAGGGCAACGCAGAGCACGCCTTCGTACTCTACAACAAGTACATCACGTAAGTTAAGTTGGTGAAACTAGGCTCCGTTACATTTCTAGGTTTTAGGGTGACGCCACTGATGAAGGTGTTGCCAAGAAGACCGTCGTGTCACAAGACAGAGAACCCAAGATGGATGAAGTGTCAGTGTGTTGCCGGTTACTTAGCCAGGCATCTCTCCCCCCCCTGGGGACATGTGTTTATGGTAGTAGTGGGGACAATGTACCATATTGTCTGCAACCCAATAAACTATCATGTTGAGATGAGCTGTAGAGCTTAGATCCAGATAAAATGCCTTTAGTCTCAAATGAATGGGAAGTATGGGCCTCATCTGAAACACACAGCAGGTGTCCTGGGAAGTATGGGCCTCATCTGAAACACACAGCAGGTGCCCTGGGAAGTATGGGCCTCATCTGAAATACACAGCAGGTGCCCTGGGAAGTATGGGCCTCATCTGAAACACACAGCAGGTGCCCTGGGAAGTATGGGCCTCATCTGAAATACACAGCAGGTGCCCTGGGAAGTATGGGCCTCATCTGAAATACACAACAGGTGCCCTGGGAAGTATGGGCCTCATCTGAAATACACAGCAGGTGCCCTGGGAAGTATGGGCCTCATCTGAAATACACAGCAGGTGCCCTGGGAAGTATCGGCCTCATCTGAAATACATGCTATCACTGTTATAAGTCAGGAATATGAATCAATCAAATGTTTTTTATAAAGCCCTGTTTACATCAGCAGATGTCACAAAGTGTTATACAGAAACCCCAAACAGCAAGCAATGCAGTTGTAGAAGCACGGTGGCTAGGAGAAACTCCCTAGAAAGGCAGGAACCAAGGAATAAACCTAGAGAGGAGCCAGGCTCTGTGGGGTGGCCAGTCCTCTGGCTCTGTCTTTGCCGGGTGGAAATTACAAGAGTATATAATGGCCATTAAGGCCAGATTGTTCTTCGTGATGTTCAAATGTTCATAGATGACCAGCAGGGTCAAATAAAAATAATCACAGGAGAAATACTCCAGACAGGAGAGGAGAAAAAGGACAGGAGAAATACTCCAGATAGGACAGGAGAAATACTCCAGATAGGACAGGAGAAATACACCAGACAGGACTAATACACCAGACAGGACTAATACACCAGATAGGACAGGAGAAATACTCCAGACAGACTAATACACCAGATAGGACAGGACTAATACACCAGATAGGACATGAGAAATACTCCAGACAGGACTAATACTCCAGATAGGACAGGACTAATACTCCAGACAGACTAATACACCAGATAGGACAGGACTAATACACCAGATAGGACATGAGAAATACACCAGACAGGACTAATACACCAGATAGGACATGAGAAATACTCCAGACAGGACTAATACTCCAGATAGGACAGGACTAATACTCCAGATAGGACAGGACTAATACTCCAGATAGGACAGGACTAATACTCCAGATAGGACAGGACTAATACTCCAGATAGGACAGGACTAATACTCCAGATAGGACAGGACTAATACTCCAGATAGGACAGGACTAATACTCCAGATAGGACAGGACTAATATACCAGATAGGACAGGACTAATAAACCAGATAGGACAGGATAAATACTCCAGATAGGACAGGACTAATACACCAGATAGGACAGGACTAATACTCCAGATAGGACGGGACTAATACTCCAGATAGGACAGGACTAATACACCAGACAGGACTAATACACCAGATAGGACATGATAAATACTCCAGACAGGACTAATACTCCAGATAGGACAGGACTAATACTCCAGATAGGACAGGACTAATACTCCAGATAGGACAGGACTAATACTCCAGATAGGACAGGACTGATACTCCAGATAGGACAGGACTAATACTCCAGATAGGACGGGACTAATACTCCAGATAGGACGGGACTAATACTCCAGATAGGACAGGACTAATACACCAGATAGGACAGGACTAATACTCCAGATAAGACAGGACTAATACACCAGATAGGACAGGACTAATACTCCAGATAGGACAGGACTAATACACCAGATAGGACAGGACTAATACACCAGATAGGACAGGACTAATACTCCAGATAGGACAGGACTAATACTCCAGATAGGACAGGACTAATACTCCAGATAGGACAGGACTAATACACCAGATAGGACAGGATAAATACTCCAGATAGGACAGGAGAAATACTCCAGACAGGACAGGAAAAATACACCAGACAGGACAGGACTAATACACCAGACAGGACAGGACTAATACACCAGACAGGACAGGACTAATACTCCAGACAGGACAGGACTAATACTCCAGACAGGACAGGACTAATACTCCAGACAGGACAGGACTAATACTCCAGACAGGACAGGACTAATACTCCAGATAGGACAGGAGAAATACTCCAGACAGGACATGAGAAATACTCCAGACAGGACAGGACTAATACACCAGATAGGACAGGAGAAATACACCAGACAGGACATGAGAAATACTCCAGACAGGACTAATACACCAGACAGGACAGGAGAAATACTCCAGACAGGACTAATACACCAGACAGGACAGGACTAATACTCCAGATAGGACAGGACTAATACTCCAGATAGGACAGGACTAATACACCAGATAGGACAGGACTAATACACCAGATAGGACATGAGAAATACTCCAGACAGGACATGAGAAATACTCCAGACAGGACTAATACACCAGACAGGACAGGATAAATACTCCAGACAGGACTAATACACCAGATAGGACAGGACTAATAAACCAGATAGGACAGGACTAATACTCCAGATAGGACAGGACTAATACTCCAGATAGGACAGGACTGATACTCCAGATAGGACAGGACTGATACTCCAGATAGGACAGGACTAATACACCAGATAGGACAGGACTAATACACCAGATAGGACATGAGAAATACTCCAGACAGGACATGAGAAATACTCCAGACAGGACTAATACACCAGACAGGACAGGAGAAATACTCCAGACAGGACTAATACACCAGACAGGACAGGACTAATACTCCAGATAGGACAGGACTAATACTCCAGATAGGACAGGACTAATACACCAGATAGGACAGGACTAATACACCAGATAGGACATGAGAAATACTCCAGACAGGACTAATACACCAGACAGGACAGGAGAAATACTCCAGACAGGACTAATACACCAGATAGGACAGGACTAATAAACCAGATAGGACAGGACTAATACTCCAGATAGGACATGACTAATACACCAGACAGGACTAATATACCAGATAGAACAGGACTAATACTCCAGATAGGACAGGACTAATACACCAGATAGGACAGGACTAATACTCCAGATAGGACAGGACTAATACACCAGATAGGACAGGACTAATACACCAGACAGGACTAATACACCAGATAGGACAGGACTAATACACCAGACAGGACTAATACACCAGATAGGACAGGACTAATACTCCAGATAGGACAGGACTAATACTCCAGATAGGACAGGACTAATACACCAGACAGGACTAATACACCAGATAGGACAGGACTAATACACCAGACAGGACTAATACACCAGACAGGACTAATACACCAGATAGGACAGGACTAATACACCAGACAGGACTAATACACCAGATAGGACAGGACTAATACACCAGACAGGACTAATACACCAGATAGGACAGGACTAATACACCAGATAGGACAGGACTAATACTCCAGATAGGACAGGACTAATACTCCAGATAGGACAGGACTAATACACCAGTTAGGACAGGACTAATACACCAGACAGGACTAATACACCAGATAGGACAGGACTAATACACCAGACAGGACTAATACACCAGATAGGACAGGACTAATACTCCAGACAGGACTAATACACCAGATAGGACAGGACTAATACTCCAGATAGGACAGGACTAATACACCAGACAGGACTAATACACCAGATAGGACAGGACTAATACTCCAGACAGGACTAATACACCATACATACTGACCCAAGGCCCCCGGCACAGACTATTGCAGCATAGATACTGGAGACTGAGACAGGTGTGGGTCGGGGGACACTGTGGCCTTGTTCGGTGATACCCCCGGACAGGGCCAACCAAGCAGGATATAACCCCACCCACTTTGCCAAAGCACAGCCCCCACACCACTAGAAGGGATATCAACAGACCACCAACCTTCTCCCCTGAGACAAGGCTGAGTATAGCCCACAAAGATCTCCTGCAAAACCGGACAGGAAGATCACGTCAGTGACTCAACCCACTCACGTGACACCCCTCCTAGGGACGGCATGGAAGAGCACCAGTAAGCAAGACTACTACAGCCTCCAGCTGTTTGCTTAGACATTCTAGGGACAGTAAGCAGGCCTGCTTTTTGTGACCGTAGTGTATGTGTGTACGACAGGACCAAATCGTAAAGATAGGTAGGAGCAAGTCCATGTAATGCTTAGCAGTAAAACCTTGAAATCAGCCCTTGCCTTAACAGGAAGACAGTGTAGGGAGACTAATATGATCACATTTTTGGTTCTAGTAGAGATTCTAGCAGCCGTATTTAGCACTAACTGAAGTTTATTTAGTGCTTTATCCGGGTAGCCGGAAAGTAGAGCATTGCAGTAGTCTAATCTAGAAGTGACAAAAGCATGGATTAGTTTTTCTGCATCATTTTTAGACAAAAAGTTTCAGATTTTTGCAATGTCATGAAGATGTGTTTCTGTGTATCATCATGCTTCTATTCAGGCTCTTCATTGAGAAGCTTCCTAAACATAGAGATTACAAAACAGCCAACATTCCAGAGAAGAAGGACACCTTGAAGGTACCATTCCAGATTCTAACTGTTTCACGCTCCAGTCCTCCAGTCCCCCAGCAGCCCAACCCTGGTCCTCCAGTCCCCCAGCAGCCCAACCCTGGTCCTCCAGTCTCCCAGCAGCCCAACCCTGGTCCTCCAGTCCCCCAGCAGCCCAACCCTGGTCCTCCAGTCCTCCAGTCCCCCAGCAGCCCAACCCTGGTCCTCCAATCCCCCAGCAGCCCAACCCTGGTCCTCCAGTCCCCTAGCAGCCCAACCCTGGTCCTCCAGTCCTCCAGTCCCCCAGCAGCCCAACCCTGGTCCTCCAGTCCCCCAGCAGCCCAACCCTGGTCCTCCAGTCCCCCAGCAGCCCAACCCTGGTCCTCCAGTCCCCCAGCAGCCCAACCCTGGTCCTCCAGTCCCCCAGCAGCCCAACCCTGGTCCTCCAGTCCCCCAGCAGCCCAACCCTGATCCTCCAGTCCCCCAGCAGCCCAACCCTGGTCCTCCAGTCCCCCAGCAGCCCAACCCTGGTCCTCCAGCAGCCCAAACCTGGTCAACCAGTTCCCCCAACCCTGGTGTTCCAGTCCTCCAGCAGCCCAACCCCGGTCCTCCAGCAGCCCAAACCTGGTCCTCCAGCAGCCCAAACCTGGTCCTCCAGCAGCCCAAACCTGGTCCTCCAGCAGCCCAAACCTGGTGATCCGGTCCTCCAGCAGCCCAACCCTGGTCATCCAGTTCCCCCAACCCTGGTCCTCCAGGACCCCCCCCAGACAGCCCGACCCTGATCCGCTGGAGGACCAGGGTTGGTTCTGGAGGACCAGTGTTGGGGGGGTACTGGAGGACCAGGGTTGTGAAACAACAGGGTTCTTGGATCTCTACGGTTCTCTTGTGATGTGACATGCTGTTATCTGTCCCAACAGAGGCTGAAGGAGGTGGCCTTCCCTCAAGCAGAGGTGCTGAAGAAGGCTCTTCTCAAGATATATGAGCAGGAGCATGCACAGTATCTCATCAAAAAGGTAACAAGACTTCTGCCCACCTCTGTAGCCCTTCCTGCCCATTTTCCAACTTTATACCCTCAGTAGAGCCCTCTGCCCACCGGATCTGGTTGATTTGCTAATGTGTGTGTGTGTCACTACTGTGTTTGTAGAAAGCGGAGGAGGTAACCTTGGCGCAGCAGCAGTCGAAGCAGCAGGCGCTAGAAGCAGAGCGGGAGCGTGTGGTGGAACTGCAGCGGCGCCAACGGGAACAAGAGCAGTTCAGCGCCTTCGAGGAGATGATCAGGTACGTCTCTGCCAACAGAAACATCTGCATTTAATCGCTTTTTCATTTGCATTTAAGAAATGTAATTTGAATTTAATTTTTTTTGTAATTTGTATTGGACAAATGAGTGAATCATTGAATTCATAAATTGAACTTATATGCTATTTCATGATTTGAAACTGGATTGAATGAATATAGCATTTTTTTAACCAGTGCAGTCAAAAATGTGATTTTCCTGTTTTATATATACTTACACACTATGATGTTGGAATAGTACTGTGAAGAGCGGTTTGAAAAGGTCAATGTAAATTTCCGCCTGTTTTGGTGGGATGGAGTTTTGGCGTGCCTGGGGACAGTTCTCCCCTCCCCACTCAGACCACTCACAGACAGTCAGTTTTCCCCTCCCCACTCAGACCACTCACAGACAGTCTGTTCTCCCCTCCCACTCAGACCACTCACAGACAGTCTGTTCTCCCCTCCCCACTCAGACCACTCACAGACAGACGTAGCTTGTAGCTAGTTACTGGGTTACTGTAGCTTGAGAAATTGCTCTTTGCTAAGTAGCTATTTTTGTTTGTTTTCAATTGGTCAAAAATCACAATGAAGTACATTAACTTACCCAGAAAGGATTTCATATGAAGACCAAAATGGACCTTTTTTAATATTGATCAATATTGACACTAAATGTGACTCCATAATCAGACGGCAGGAGCTGGAGAAGGAGAGGCAGCGTATCCTTCAGGAGTTTCATGCTCCTGGGACCCCTCCCCCCGATGCACCCCTCCTCCCAGGGATCCAGGGCCCCCCTCTGCCCCTGGCCGTGTCCCCCACCCCCCCTCAGAGCCCGGGGGACAGCACCGGCCAGGTCAGACCGCTCCCCACCTTCGACCGGACGCTCAAACCTGTGAGCCCTAGTGGGAACAGCAGTGAGTAAACACACACTGAGTGTACAAAACATTAGGAACACCTGCTTTTTCCGTGACAGACTGATCTGGTGATTCCAGGTATAAATCTATGATCCCTTATTGAGGAGACAGGTTAAATCCACTCCAATCAGTGTAGATGAAGGGGAGGAGACAGGTTAAATCCACTCCAATCAGTGTAGATGAAGGGGAGGCGACAGGTTAAATCCACTCCAATCAGTGTAGATGAAGGGAAGGAGACAGGTTAAATCCACTCCAATCAGTGTAGATGAAGGGGAGGAGACAGGTTAAATCCACTCCAATCAGTGTAGATGAAGGGGAGGAGACAGGTTAAATCCACTCCAATCAGTGTAGATGAAGGGGAGGAGACAGGTTAAATCCACTCCAATCAGTGTAGATGAAGGGGAGGAGACAGGTTTAAGAAGGATTTTTCAGCCTTGAGACAATTGAGACATGGATTGTGAATGTGTGTCATTCAGAGGGTGAATGGACAAGACAAAATATTTAAGTGCCTTTGAACGGGGTATGGTAGTAGGTGCCAGGAGCACCGGTTTGAGTCAAGAACTGCAAAGCTGCAGCGTTTTTCACGCTCAACAGTTTCCTGTGTGTATCAAGAATGGTCCACCACCCAAAGGACATCCAGCCAACTTGACACAACTGTGGGAAGCATTGGAGTCAACATGGGCCAGCATCCCTGTGGAACGCTTTAGTGACCTTGTAGAGTCCCATACCCCGACGAATTGAGGCTGTTCTGAGGGCAAAAGGGGGTGCAACTTAATATTAGGAAGGTGTTCCTGATGTTTTGTACACTCAGTGTTCATGGAAAAGGCTAATCAAATTATTCTACTCTGATCTACTTTTCTCTGGATGTTTCATCTGGCTCCACCACATAGAATAGAAGAGATGTTTCATCTGGCTCCACCACATAGAATAGAAGAGATGTTTCATCTGGCTCCACCACATAGAATAGAAGAGATGTTTCATCTGGCTCCACCACATAGAATTGAAGGGATGAAATACAACACAAGATTCACATTTCAATGACAGAGGATAACACACGAATTAAAACAGTTATTTCTGAAGTGGTCCTGAAAACCTGATGGTTCATGATGGGGTATTGTCCCTCCTCTGTCCAGACACCATGGATGGGATGGTGGATGGCATCCGGCAGCTGGCAGTGCCCTCTGAGCTCTGCAGCAGCTTCCTCAGGCTAGCTGAGTCCAACACCAGCCGAGCTGTGGAGACCTGTGGCATCCTCTGTGGCAAACTGGTAAGACCTAACTTTTATACAGCAACAGCTGTACTATAATCATAGTTATTCTACAGCAAAACGTATTGATGTGGGTGCATGTAGGGCTGGTACGGTGACCGTATTATGAGTCATGATGGCAGTCAAATTCCATGTCTGATTCTGTCTCTCTGTGTCTGACTCTCTGTGTCTCTGACTCTCTCTGTGTCTCTGACTCTCTCTGTGTCTCTGACTCTCTCTGTGTCTCTGACTCTCTCTGTGTCTGACTCTCTCTGTGTCTCTGACTCTCTCTGTGTCTCTGACTCTCTCTGTGTCTCTGACTCTCTCTGTGTGTCTGACTCTCTCTGTGTCTCTGACTCTCTCTGTGTCTCTGACTCTCTCTGTGTCTCTGACTCTCTCTGTGTGTCTATGTGTGTCTGATTCTGTGTTTTCCAGCTGAGGAATGCGTTCACAGTGACCCATGTGATCGTGCCGAAGCAGAACGGAGGGCCAGACTACTGCGACACGGAGAACGAAGAGGAGCTGTTCCTGATCCAGGACCAGTATGACCTCATCACCCTGGGCTGGATACATGTGAGTTACACCAGAGCCCATATTCATACAACCTCTAGGAGAGCTGATCCAGGACCAGTTTATAACATTTTCCTCAGCAAATTAAGCCTGCTTTATTTTTTGTTTGCTTGTCATGATACTTTTTGTGCAAAAGTTTGTGGACACCCCTCCAAATTAGTGTATTCTGCTAATACAACCACACCCGTTGCTGACAGATGTATACAGACATGCAATCTCCATAGACAAACATTGTCAGTAGAATGGCCTTACTGAAGAGCTCAGTGAATTTCAACTTGGCACTGTCATAGGATGCCACTTTTCCAACAATTCAGTTGGTTAAATTTCTGCCCTGCTAGAGACGTCCCTGTCAAGTGTACGCTCTGTTTTTGTGAAGTGGTAATGTCTAGGAGCAACAACGGCTCAGCCACGAAGTGGTAGGCCACACCAGCTCACAGAACAGGACCGCCGAGTGCTGAAGAGTGAAAAAATTGTCTTTCCCCGGTTGCAACACTCAACGCTGAGTTCCATTCTGCCTCTGGAAGCAACGTCAGCACAAGAACTGTTCGTCGGGAGCTTCATGAAATGGAGCCATGGTTTCCATGGCCGAGCAGCCGCACACAAGACTAAGATCACCATGCCCAATGCCAAGCGTCAGCTGGAGTGGTGGAAAGCTCGCCGCCATTGGAGTCTGGAGCAGTGGAAACACGTTCTCTGGAGGGGTGAATCACGCTTCACCATCTGGCAGCCTGACGGACGAATCTGGGTTTGGCAGATGCCAGGAGAACACTACCTGCCCCAATGCATAGTGCCAACTGTAAAGTTTGGTGGAGGAGGAATAATGGTCTGGGGCTGTTTTTCGTGGTTCAAGCCCCTTAGTTCCAGTGAAGGGAAATCTTAACGCTACAGCATACAATGACATTCTAGACGATTCTCTTCTTCCAACTTTCTAGCAACAGATTGGGGAAGGCCCTTTCCTGTTTCAGCATGACAATGTCCTCGAGCACAAAGCGAGGTCCATACAGAAATGGTTTGTTGAGATCGGTGTGGAAGAACATGACTGGCCTGCAAGTACAGTGGAGGCTGTTATAGCAGCAATGTTCCTACATCTAGTGGAAAGCCTTCCCAGAAGAGTGGAGGCTGTTATAGCAGCAATGTTCCAACATCTAGTGGAAAGCCTTCCCAGAAGAGTGGAGGCTGTTAGCTTCATTAAATAGTACCAGAAAAGGTGGGAGCAACTCCATATTAATGACTTCCCAGAAGAGTGGAGACTGTTATGGGATGTTGGATGAGCAGATGTTTGGTCATAATAATATTAATATTAGTAATAAGGGTAATACATCTACTGAGATACTGGTATTGTGATCAAATCCAATTCCAAATCAAATTGGTTGCAGATGTTATTGTGGGTGTAGCGAAATGCTTGTGTTCCTAGATCCAACAGTGCAGTAATAACAAGTAGTATCTAACAATACACACAACTAAAAGTACAAGAGTGGAATTAAGAAATATATAAATATTAGGACGAGCAATACAGTAGTCTACAGCATTTACATATGAAATTAGTAAAACAGTTTGTAAACATTATTGAAGTGATCAGTGATTTCAGGCAGCAGTCAGGGTTGAGTAACCGGGTGGTAGCTGCTAGTGATGGCTGTTTAACAGTCTGGTGGCCTTGAGATAGAAGCTGTTTTTCAGTCTCTTGTTCTCAGCTTTGATGCACCTGTACTGACCTCGCCTTCTGGATGATAGCTGGGTGAACAGGCCATGGCTCGGATGCCTGAACGCACCACCCTCTGGAGAGCCCTGCAGTTGCGGACGGTACAGTTGCCGTACCAGGTGGTGATACAGCCTGACAGGATGCTCTCAATGATGCATCTAAGTTTGTGAGGGTCTTAGGTGCCAAGCCGAATTTCTTCAGCCTCCTGATGCGCTGTTGCGACTTCTTCAGCACATTGTCTGTGTCATTTCAGTTTGCCAGTGATGTGTACGCAGAGAAACTTGAAGCTTTTCACTTTCTCCACTGCTGCCCCATTGATGTGGATAGGGGGGTGCTCCCTCTGCTGTCTCCTGAAGTCCATGAATAGCTTCTTCGTTTTGTTGTGGGTTATTTTCTTGGCAGCACTCATCCTCCCTGTAGGCTGTCTCGTTGTTGTTTGTAATCAGGCCACTTGTGTCATCTGCAAACTTGATGATTGCAGTCATGGTGAACGGAGTACAGGAGGGGGCTGAGCACTCACCCTTGTTGGACCCCTGTGTTGAGGATCAGTGTCGTGGAGGTGTTGTTGCCTACCTTCACCACCTGGGGGGCTGCTGTCAGGAAGTCCAGGAACCAGTTGCACAGGGAGGGGTTCAGACCCAGGGCCCTGAGCTTAATGATGAGCTTGGAGCGCACTATGGTGTTGAATGCTGAGCTGTAGTCAATAAACAGCATTCTTACAAACAATTGAAGTAGGAAGTTTACATAGACCTCAGCCAAATACATTTAAACTCAGTTTTTCACAATTCCTGACATTTAATCTTAGTAAAAATCCCCTGTTTTAGGTCAGTTAGGAACATCACTTTATTTTAAGAATGTGAAATGCCAGAATAATAGTAGAGTGATTTTTATTTCAGCTTTTATTTATTTCATCACATTCCCAGTGGGTCAGAAGTTTACATACTCAATTAGTATTTGGTAGCATGGCCTTTAAATGGTTTAACTTGAGTCAAACGTTTCGGGTAGCCTTCCACAAGCTTCCCACAATAAGTTGGGTGAATTTTGGCCCATTCCTCCTGACACAGCTGGTGTAACTGAGTCAGTTTTGTAGGCCTCCTTGTTCGCACACGCTTTTTCAGTACTGGCCACAAATTTTCTACAGGATTGACGTCAGGGTTTTGTGATGGCCACTCCAATACCTTGACTTTGTTGTCTTTAAGCCATTTTGCCACAACTTTGGAAGAATGCTTGGGGTCATTGTCCATTTGGAAGACCCATTTGTGACCAAGCTTTAACTTCCTGACTGGTGCCTTGAGATGTTGCTTCAATATCTCCACATAATTTTCCACCTTCATGATGCCATCTATTTTGTGAAGTGTACCAGTCCCTCCTGCAGCAAAGCAACCCCACAACATGATGCTGCCACCCCCGTGCTTCACGGTTGGGATGGTGTTCTTCGGCTTGCAAGCCTTCCCCTGTTTCCTCCAAACATAATGATGGTCATTATGGCCAAAAAGTTATATTTTTGTTTCATCAGACCAGAGGACATTTCTCCACAATGCACGATCTTTGTCCCCATGTGTAGTTGCAATCCGTACTCTGGATTTTTATGGTGGTTTCGGATCAGTGGCTTCTTCCTTGCTGAGCGGCCTTTCAGGTTATGTTGATATAGGACTCGTTTTACTGTGGATATTAGATACTTTTGTACCAGTTTCCTCCAGCATCTTCACAAGGTCCTTTGATGTTGTTCTGGGATTGATTTGCACTTTTCGCACCAAAGTACGTTCATCTCTAGGAGACAGAACGCGTCTCCTTCCTGAGTGGTATGACGGCTGCGTGGTCCCATGGGGTTTATACTTGCGTACTATTGTTTGTACAGATGAGCGTGGAAACTTCAGGCATTTGGAAATTGCTCCCAATGATGAACCAGACTTGTGGAGGTCTAACATTTTCTTTCTCAGGTCTTGGCTGATTTCTTTTGATTTTCCCATGATGTCAAGCAAAGAGGCACTGAGTTTGAAGGTAGGCCTTAAAATACATCCACAGGTTCACCTCCAATTGACTCAAATGATGTCAATTAGTCTATCAGAAGCTTCTAAAGCCATGCCATAATTTTCTGTACATTTCCAAGCTGTTTAAAGGCACAGTCAATTTAGTGTATGTAAACTTCTGACCCACTGGAATTGTCACACAGTGAATTATAAGTGAAGTAATCTGTCTGGAAAGAATTGTTGGAAAAATGACTTATGTCATGCAGAAGGTAGATGTCGTAACTGACTTGCCAAAACTATAGTTTATAAACACAACTTCTGTGGAGTGGTTGAAAAACAAGTTAATGACTCCAACCTAAGTGGATGCAAACTTCCGACTTCAACTGTACATTTACTGAGATTCTGGTATTGGGATAACCCTACCAGAGATGATACATTTACTGAGATTCTGGTACTGGGATAACCCTACCAGAGATGATACATTTACTGAGATTCTGGTATTGGGATAACCCTACCAGAGATGATACATTTACTGAGATTCTGGTATTGTGATAACCCTACCAGAGATGATACATTTACTGAGATTCTGGTATTGGGATAACCCTACCAGAGATGATACATTTACTGAGATTCTGGTACTGGGATAACCCTACCAGAGATGATACATTTACTGAGATTCTGGTACTGGGATAACCCTACCAGAGATGATACATTTACTGAGATTCTGGTATTGGGATAACCCTACCAGAGATGATACATTTACTGAGATACTGAACCCGGGCTTCTCCTCAGTGAGAAAATTGTCTTCCTGCCCAGTGTTGATCTCCACACACCTTGTTCCTACTATATAATAATATATAATTTTATACACTGAACAAAATTATAAATGCAACATGCAATAATTTCAGATTTGACTGAGTTACAGTTCATATGAGGAAATCAGTCAATTGAGATAAATACATTTTCCCCTAATCTATGGATTTCACATGACTGGGAATACAGATAAAAAAAGGTAGGGGTGTGGATCAGAACCAGTCAGTATCTGGTGTGGATCAGAACCAGTCAGTATCTGGTGTGACAATTTGTCTCATGCAGCGCGACACATCTCCTTCACATAGAGTTGATCAGGTTGGTGACTGTGGCCTGTGGAATGTTGTCCCACTCCTCCTTAAATGGCTGTGGAGGTTTCTGGATATTGGCGGAAACTGGAACACGTTGCCGTACACATCGATCCAGAGCATCCCAAACATGCTCAATGGGTGACATGTCTGAGTATGCAGGCCACGGAGGAACGGTGACATTTTCAGCATCCAGGAATTGTGTACAGATCCTTGCGACATGGGGCCGTGCATTATCATGCTGAAACATGAGGTGATGGTGGAGGATGAATGGCACAACAATGGGCCTCAGGTTCTCGTCACAGTATCTCTGTGCATTCAAATTGCCATCGATAAATGCAATTGTGTTCATTGTCCGTAGCTTATGCCTGCCCATACTATAACCCCACCATGGGGCACTCTGTTCACAACGTTGACATCAGCAAACTGCTCGCCCAAACGATACCATACACGCCGTCTGCAATCTGCCGGGTAGAGTTGAAACCAAGATTCATCCGTAAAGATCACACTTCTCCAGTGGCCATCGAAGGTGAGCATTTGCCCAATGATTCACTTAACTGCAGTCTGGTGAGGACAACGAGAACACAGATTAGCTTCCCTGAGACGGTTTCTGACAGTTTGTGCAGTAATTCTTCGGTTGTGCAAACATACAGTTTCATCAGCTGCCCGGGTGGCTGGTCTCAGACGATCCCGCAGGTGAAGAAGCCGGATTGTCTAAAACAAATTCTCTAAAATTATGTTGGAGGCAGCTTATGGTAGAGAAATAAATGTTCAATTCTTTGGCAAAAACTCTGGACATTCCTGTAGTCAGCATGCCAATTGCAAGCTTCCTCAACTTGAAACAACTGTGGCATTGTGTTGTGTGACAAAACTGCACATTTTACAGTGGCCTTTTATTGACCCCAGCAGAAGGTGCACCTGTGTAATGATCATGCTGTTTAATCAGCTTCTTGATATGCCACACCTGCCAGGTGGATGGATTATCTTGGAGAAATGTTCAGTAACAAGGATGTCAACAAACATTTGTTAGAAATAAGATTTTTGCATGAATGGAACATTTCTGGGATCATTTATTTCAGTGCATGGGACCAACACCTTATATTTTTGTTCAATATATATGTTTGTATTGTTTCAGACCCACCCCACCCAGACAGCCTTCCTGTCCAGTGTCGATCTCCACACACACTGTTCCTACCAGCTCATGATGCCGGAGGCTATCGCTATTGTCTGCTCACCCAGGTTCAATGAGTGAGTATAGACACACTGCCTTTATCATGTGTTATAACCTTTATCATGTCATGTGTTATAACGAGTGAGTGTAGACAGGCTGCCTTTATCATGTGTTATAACGAGTGAGGATAGACACACTGCCTTTATCATGTGTTATAACTTTTATCATGCGTTATAACCTTTATCATGTGTTATAACGAGTGAGTGTAGACACACTGCCTTTATCAGGTCATGTGTTATAACGAGTGAGTGTAGACACGCTGCCTTTGTCATGTCATGTGTTATAACGAGTGAGTGTAGACACACTGCCTTTGTCATGTCATGTGTTATAACGAGTGAGTGTAGACACACTGCCTTTATCAGGTCATGTGTTATAACGAGTGAGTGTAGACAAACTGCCTTTATCCTGTGTTATAACCTTTATCATGTGTTATAACCTTTATCATGTGTTATAACCTTTATCATGTGTTATAACGAGTGAGTGTAGACACACTGCCTTTGTCATGTCATGTGTTATAACAAGTGAGTGTAGACACGCTGCCTTTGTCATGTCATGTGTTATAACGAGTGAGTGTAGACACGCTGCCTTTGTCATGTGTTATAACCTTTATCATGTGTTATAACCTTTATCATGTTATATAACCTTTATCATGTGTTATAACCTTTATCATGTGTTATAACGAGTGAGTGTAGACACACTGCCTTTATCAGGAGCTCAGATGCAAAAATGTAATACCAACGTTTCAACAGCCAAGCTGTCTTCATCAGGGTATAATCACAAACACTGCGGGATGACTCGTTTATGTGGTGTCAAAAGACACAGGTGTCTGTAATCATGGCCAAGAGTGGCCTAATATCATTGGTTAATTATCAAATATTAAAATGGCATACAAAGAACAGCATACAAACAGCAAATGGATAGCATACGATCATAAATTCATTTAAGACTACACAAGCTTACAAACAATTACAATGGCAAAGTCACAATAATCACAAGAATGGCATTGATGCAGTACCAGCCCCTATCGTAGAGGGCATTGATGCAGTAACGGCCCCTATCGTAGAGGGCATTGATGCAGTAACGCCCCTATCGTAGAGGGCATTGATGCAGTAACGCCCCTATCGTAGAGGGCATTGATGCAGTAACGGCCCCTATCGTAGAGGGCATTGATGCAGTAACGCCCCTATCGTAGAGGGCATTGATGCAGTAACGGCCCCTATCGTAGACGGCATTGATGCAGTAACGGCCCCTATCGTAGAGGGCATTGATGCAGTAACTATCGTAGAGGGCATTGATGCAGTAACGGCCCCTATCGTAGAGGGCATTGATGCAGTAACGGCCCCTATCGTAGAGGGCATTGATGCAGTAACGGCCCCTATCGTAGAGGGCATTGATGCAGTAACGGCCCCTATCGTAGAGGGCATTGATGCAGTAACGCCCCTATCGTAGAGGGCATTGATGCAGTAACGCCCCTATCGTAGAGGGCATTGATGCAGTAACGCCCCTATCGTAGAGGGCATTGATGCAGTAACTATCGTAGAGGGCATTGATGCAGTAACTATCGTAGAGGGCATTGGTGCAGTAACGCCCCTATCGTAGAGGGCATTGATGCAGTAACGCCCCTATCGTAGAGGGCATTGATGCAGTAACTATCGTAGAGGGCATTGATGCAGTAACTATCGTAGAGGGCATTGATGCAGTAACGCCCCTATCGTAGAGGGCATTGATGCAGTAACGCCCCTATCGTAGAGGGCATTGATGCAGTAACGGCCCTATCGTAGAGGGCATTGATGCAGTAACGCCCCTATCGTAGAGGGCATTGATGCAGTAACTATCGTAGAGGGCATTGATGCAGTAACTATCGTAGAGGGCATTGGTGCAGTAACGCCCCTATCGTAGAGGGCATTGATGCAGTAACGCCCCTATCGTAGAGGGCATTGATGCAGTAACTATCGTAGAGGGCATTGATGCAGTGACGGCCCCTATCGTAGAGGGCATTGGTGCAGTAACGCCCCTATCGTAGAGGGCATTGATGCAGTAACGGCCCCTATCGTAGAGGGCATTGATGCAGTAACGCCCCTATCGTAGAGGGCATTGATGCAGTAACGGCCCTATCGTAGAGGGCATTGATGCAGTAACTATCGTAGAGGGCATTGGTGCAGTAACGGCCCCTATCGTAGAGGGCATTGATGCAGTAACGCCCCTATCGTAGAGGGCATTGATGCAGTAACTATCGTAGAGGGCATTGATGCAGTAACTATCGTAGAGGGCATTGATGCAGTAACGGCCCCTATCGTAGAGGGCATTGATGCAGTAACGCCCCTATCGTAGAGGGCATTGATGCAGTAACGCCCCTATCGTAGAGGGCATTGATGCAGTAACGCCCCTATCGTAGAGGGCATTGATGCAGTAACGCCCCTATCGTAGAGGGCATTGATGCAGTAACGCCCCTATCGTAGAGGGCATTGATGCAGTAACGCCCCTATCGTAGAGGGCATTGATGCAGTAACGCCCCTATCGTAGAGGGCATTGATGCAGTAACGCCCCTATCGTAGAGGGCATTGATGCAGTAACGGCCCCTATCGTAGAGGGCATTGATGCAGTAACGGCCCCTATCGTAGAGGGCATTGATGCAGTAACGGCCCCTATCGTAGAGGGCATTGATGCAGTAACGCCCCTATCGTAGAGGGCATTGATGCAGTAACTATCGTAGAGGGCATTGATGCAGTAACTATCGTAGAGGGCATTGATGCAGTAACGCCCCTATCGTAGAGGGCATTGATGCAGTAACGCCCCTATCGTAGAGGGCATTGATGCAGTAACGCCCCTATCGTAGAGGGCATTGATGCAGTAACTATCGTAGAGGGCATTGATGCAGTAACTATCGTAGAGGGCATTGATGCAGTAACGGCCCCTATCGTAGAGGGCATTGATGCAGTAACGCCCCTATCGTAGAGGGCATTGATGCAGTAACTATCGTAGAGGGCATTGATGCAGTAACGCCCCTATCGTAGAGGGCATTGATGCAGTAACGCCCCTATCGTAGAGGGCATTGATGCAGTAACGCCCCTATCGTAGAGGGCATTGATGCAGTAACTATCGTAGAGGGCATTGATGCAGTAACTATCGTAGAGGGCGTTGATGCAGTAACGGCCCTATCGTAGAGGGCATTGATGCAGTAACGGCCCCTATCGTAGAGGGCATTGATGCAGTAACGCCCCTATCGTAGAGGGCATTGATGCAGTAACTATCGTAGAGGGCATTGATGCAGTAACGCCCCTATCGTAGAGGGCATTGATGCAGTAACGGCCCTATCGTAGAGGGCATTGATGCAGTAACGGCCCTATCGTAGAGGGCATTGATGCAGTAACGGCCCTATCGTAGAGGGCATTGATGCAGTAACGCCCCTATCGTAGAGGGCATTGATGCAGTAACGGCCCTATCGTAGAGGGCATTGATGCAGTAACGGCCCTATCGTAGAGGGCATTGATGCAGTAACGGCCCTATCGTAGAGGGCATTGATGCAGTAACGGCCCTATCGTAGAGGGCATTGATGCAGTAACGCCCCTATCGTAGAGGGCATTGATGCAGTAACGCCCCTATCGTAGAGGGCATTGATGCAGTAACGGCCCCTATCGTTGAGGGCATTGATGCAGTAACTATCGTAGAGGGCATTGATGCAGTAACTATCGTAGAGGGCATTGATGCAGTAACGCCCCTATCGTAGAGGGCATTGATGCAGTAACGCCCCTATCGTAGAGGGCATTGATGCAGTAACTATCGTAGAGGGCATTGATGCAGTAACTATCGTAGAGGGCATTGATGCAGTAACGCCCCTATCGTAGAGGGCATTGATGCAGTAACGGCCCCTATCGTAGAGGGCATTGATGCAGTAACTATCGTAGAGGGCATTGATGCAGTAACTATCGTAGAGGGCATTGGTGCAGTAACGCCCCTATCGTAGAGGGCATTGATGCAGTAACGGCCCTATCGTAGAGGGCATTGATGCAGTAACGGCCCCTATCGTAGAGGGCATTGATGCAGTAACTATCGTAGAGGGCATTGATGCAGTAACTATCGTAGAGGGCATTGATGCAGTAACTATCGTAGAGGGCATTGATGCAGTAACTATCGTAGAGGGCATTGATGCAGTAACGGCCCCTATCGTAGAGGGCATTGATGCAGTAACGGCCCCTATCGTAGAGGGCATTGATGCAGTAACTATCGTAGAGGGCATTGATGCAGTAACTATCGTAGAGGGCATTGGTGCAGTAACGCCCCTATCGTAGAGGGCATTGATGCAGTAACGGCCCTATCGTAGAGGGCATTGATGCAGTAACGGCCCCTATCGTAGAGGGCATTGATGCAGTAACTATCGTAGAGGGCATTGATGCAGTAACTATCGTAGAGGGCATTGATGCAGTAACTATCGTAGAGGGCATTGATGCAGTAACTATCGTAGAGGGCATTGATGCAGTAACGGCCCCTATCGTAGAGGGCATTGATGCAGTAACGGCCCCTATCGTAGAGGGCATTGATGCAGTAACTATCGTAGAGGGCATTGATGCAGTAACTATCGTAGAGGGCATTGGTGCAGTACCAGCCCCTATCGTAGAGGGCATTGATGCAGTAACGGCCCCTATCGTAGAGGGCATTGATGCAGTAACGGCCCCTATCGTAGAGGGCATTGATGCAGTACCAGCCCCTATCGTAGAGGGCATTGATGCAGTAACGGCCCCTATCGTAGAGGGCATTGATGCAGTAACGGCCCCTATCGTAGAGGGCATTGATGCAGTAACAGCCCTATCGTAGAGGGCATTGATGCAGTAACGGCCCCTATCGTAGAGGGCATTGATGCAGTAACGGCCCCTATCGTAGAGGGCATTGATGCAGTAACGCCCCTATCGTAGAGGGCATTGATGCAGTAACTATCGTAGAGGGCATTGATGCAGTAACGGCCCCTATCGTAGAGGGCATTGATGCAGTAACGGCCCCTATCGTAGAGGGCATTGATGCAGTAACGGCCCCTATCGTAGAGGGCATTGATGCAGTAACGGCCCCTATCGTAGAGGGCATTGATGCAGTAACGGCCCCTATCGTAGAGGGCATTGATGCAGTAACGGCCCCTATCGTAGAGGGCATTGATGCAGTACCAGCCCCTATCGTAGAGGGCATTGATGCAGTAACGGCCCCTATCGTAGAGGGCATTGATGCAGTAACGCCCCTATCGTAGAGGGCATTGATGCAGTAACGGCCCCTATCGTAGAGGGCATTGATGCAGTAACGGCCCCTATCGTAGAGGGCATTGATGCAGTAACGGCCCCTATCGTAGAGGGCATTGATGCAGTAACGGCCCCTATCGTAGAGGGCATTGATGCAGTAACGGCCCCTATCGTAGAGGGCATTGATGCAGTAACGGCCCCTATCGTAGAGGGCATTGATGCAGTAACGGCCCCTATCGTAGAGGGCATTGATGCAGTAACGGCCCCTATCGTAGAGGGCATTGATGCAGTAACAGCCCTATCGTAGAGGGCATTGGTGCAGTAACGGCCCCTATCGTAGAGGGCATTGGTGCAGTAACGGCCCCTATCGTAGTCTCCTCCTAAAGGACACCAGCAGTATGGTCTCTATTATTGAATCTCTTGATCCTCTCCCTGAGAATACCTGGTTAGTTACTTTTGATGTTGAGTCGTTATACACTAATATTCCACACGAGGGCGGTATTGAAGCTATGGAACATTTTCTTCTGCAACGTGACCCTAATGAACTACCTTCCAGTGCATGCATTATAACATTGTCTGAAATAGTACTCACACACAACTACTTTGTGTTTGTAAATGATTTGTTTATTCAGACGAAGGTTACTGCTATGGGATCCCCCAAGGCTCCTAACTATGCTAATGTGTATGTGGGTTACGTGGAGAAACAGTCTATTTTCAAACCTCTCAAAAATGTTTTCTTGCCTCACATCATTATTTGTAAACGGTATATTGATGATATTTTTGTTCTATGGAGAGGTGATGCATGGAACGCCTGGAGCTGTTTTGCTTTTCATAACTCCTGTTCTGAGCATCTGAGATTTACTATGCAATCTGATACACGTCAAATCAGTTTTCTCGATCTTCTGATCTTGTGTGAAGATAATGTTCTATACACTGATCTTTACAGGAAGTCCACTGATCGTAACAGCTTGTTGAGGGCTGATAGTTGTCACCCACTTCCCTTGAAACATGGTTTGCCCTACAGCCAATTCTGTCGAATCAAAAGAATTTGCAAAAAACAATCAGATTTCGACAGAAATATGGCTGAGACGCAAAGAAAATTCAAGGAGAGGGGCTACAAGAATGATCAGATTAATATTGCCATTGAGAAAATTAAAAACAAAACGAGATGTAGGTGTAAAAACTTTACTTATCCAGTTGCGGCCCACTTCTTGGAGGCAGGCCACTCGATTTCGTCTCTGCGTTATATTGGCATCGAACATGTCACCCTCCCTAGGAGAGGGGGTGACCTTGATAATTTATTGTTAAAACGAGAGGCTGCCTGGATCTTTAACTTAAAGACCTTTGTTCCCTTCGGTCTCAACGTAGACTTTGATCTGAAGACATTCTTGTGATTATTGTGACTTTGCCATTGTAATTGTTTGTAAGCTTGTGTAGTCTTAAATGAATTTATGATCGTATGCTATCCATTTGCTGTTTGTATGCTGTTCTTTGTATGCCATTTTAATATTTGATAATTAACCAATGATATTAGGCCACTCTTGGCCATGATTACAGACACCTGTGTCTTTTGACACCACATAAACGAGTCATCCCGCAGTGTTTGTGATTATACCCTGATGAAGACAGCTTGGCTGTTGAAACGTTGGTAATTACAGTTTTGCATCTGAGCTCCTAGAGTGTTCTGAGCTCCTAGAGTGTTCTGAGCTCCTAGAGTGTTCTGAGCTCCTAGAGTGTTCTGAGCTCCTAGAGTGTTCTGAGCTCCTAGAGTGTTCTGAGCTCCTAGAGTGTTCTGAGCTCCTAGAGTGTTCTGAGCTCCTAGAGTGTTCTGAGCTCCTAGAGTGTGCGGCTCTTTTATTTTCAAGTTTTCTACTCCGCTAGCCAGCACCTCTAGCCAGCACCTCTAGCCAGCACCTCTAGCCAGCACCTCTAGCCAGCACCTCTAGTCAGCACCTCTAGCCAGCACCTCTAGGCAGCACCTCTAGCCAGCACCTCTAGCCAGCACCTCTAGCCAGCACCTGTAGGCAGCACCTCTAGGCAGCACCTCTAGCCAGCACCTCTAGCCAGCACCTCTAGTCAGCACCTCTAGCCAGCACCTCTAGCCAGCACCTCTAGCCAGCACCTCTAGTCAGCACCTCTAGCCAGCACCTCTAGCCAGCACCTCTAGTCAGCACCTCTAGCCAGCACCTCTAGTCAGCACCTCTAGTCAGCACCTCTAGCCAGCACCTCTAGCCAGCACCTCTAGCCAGCACCTCTAGCCAGCACCTCTAGTCAGCACCTCTAGTCAGCACCTCTAGCCAGCACCTCTAGCCAGCACCTCTAGCCAGCACCTCTAGCCAGCACCTCTAGTCAGCACCTCTAGCCAGCACCTCTAGCCAGCACCTCTAGCCAGCACCTCTAGCCAGCACCTCTAGTCAGCACCTCTAGCCAGCACCTCTAGTCAGCACCTCTAGTCAGCACCTCTAGCCAGCACCTCTAGTCAGCACCTCTAGTCAGCACCTCTAGTCAGCACCTCTAGTCAGCACCTCTAGCCAGCACCTCTAGTCAGCACCTCTAGCCAGCACCTCTAGTCAGCACCTCTAGTCAGCACCTCTAGCCAGCACCTCTAGTCAGCACCTCTAGCCAGCACCTCTAGTCAGCACCTCTAGCCAGCACCTCTAGCCAGCACCTCTAGCCAGCACCTCTAGCCAGCACCTCTAGCCAGCACCTCTAGCCAGCACCTCTAGCCAGCACCTCTAGCCAGCACCTCTAGTCAGCACCTCTAGCCAGCACCTCTAGCCAGCACCTCTAGCCAGCACCTCTAGCCAGCACCTCTAGCCAGCACCTCTAGCCAGCACCTCTAGCCAGCACCTCTAGCCAGCACCTCTAGCCAGCACCTCTAGCCAGCACCTCTAGCCAGCACCTCTAGCCAGCACCTCTAGCCAGCACCTCTAGCCAGCACCTCTAGCCAGCACCTCTAGCCAGCACCTCTAGTCAGCACCTCTAGTCAGCACCTCTAGCCAGCACCTCTAGCCAGCACCTCTAGCCAGCACCTCTAGCCAGCACCTCTAGCCAGCACCTCTAGTCAGCACCTCTAGTCAGCACCTCTAGTCAGCACCTCTAGTCAGCACCTCTAGTCAGCACCTCTAGCCAGCACCTCTAGCCAGCACCTCTAGTCAGCACCTCTAGTCAGCACCTCTAGCCAGCACCTCTAGCCAGCACCTCTAGTCAGCACCTCTAGCCAGCACCTCTAGTCAGCACCTCTAGTCAGCACCTCTAGTCAGCACCTCTAGCCAGCACCTCTAGCCAGCACCTCTAGTCAGCACCTCTAGTCAGCACCTCTAGTCAGCACCTCTAGTCAGCACCTCTAGTCAGCACCTCTAGTCAGCACCTCTAGTCAGCACCTCTAGCCAGCACCTCTAGTCAGCACCTCTAGTCAGCACCTCTAGTCAGCACCTCTAGTCAGCACCTCTAGTCAGCACCTCTAGTCAGCACCTCTAACCAGCACCTCTAGCCAGCACCTCTAGCCAGCACCTCTAGCCAGCACCTCTAGCCAGCACCTCTAGTCAGCACCTCTAGTCAGCACCTCTAGCCAGCACCTCTAGCCAGCACCTCTAGCCAGCACCTCTAGTCAGCACCTCTAGCCAGCACCTCTAGCCAGCACCTCTAGCCAGCACCTCTAGCCAGCACCTCTAGCCAGCACCTCTAGCCAGCACCTCTAGTCAGCACCTCTAGCCAGCACCTCTAGCCAGCACCTCTAGCCAGCACCTCTAGCCAGCACCTCTAGCCAGCACCTCTAGTCAGCACCTCTAGTCAGCACCTCTAGTCAGCACCTCTAGTCAGCACCTCTAGTCAGCACCTCTAGTCAGCACCTCTAGCCAGCACCTCTAGCCAGCACCTCTAGCCAGCACCTCTAGTCAGCACCTCTAGTCAGCACCTCTAGCCAGCACCTCTAGTCAGCACCTCTAGTCAGCACCTCTAGCCAGCACCTCTAGCCAGCACCTCTAGCCAGCACCTCTAGCCAGCACCTCTAGCCAGCACCTCTAGTCAGCACCTCTAGTCAGCACCTCTAGCCAGCACCTCTAGCCAGCACCTCTAGCCAGCACCTCTAGCCAGCACCTCTAGCCAGCACCTCTAGCCAGCACCTCTAGTCAGCACCTCTAGTCAGCACCTCTAGCCAGCACCTCTAGCCAGCACCTCTAGCCAGCACCTCTAGTCAGCACCTCTAGTCAGCACCTCTAGCCAGCACCTCTAGCCAGCACCTCTAGTCAGCACCTCTAGCCAGCACCTCTAGCCAGCACCTCTAGCCAGCACCTCTAGCCAGCACCTCTAGCCAGCACCTCTAGCCAGCACCTCTAGCCAGCACCTCTAGTCAGCACCTCTAGCCAGCACCTCTAGCCAGCACCTCTAGCCAGCACCTCTAGCCAGCACCTCTAGTCAGCACCTCTAGCCAGCACCTCTAGCCAGCACCTCTAGCCAGCACCTCTAGCCAGCACCTCTAGCCAGCACCTCTAGCCAGCACCTCTAGTCAGCACCTCTAGCCAGCACCTCTAGTCAGCACCTCTAGCCAGCACCTCTAGCCAGCACCTCTAGCCAGCACCTCTAGCCAGCACCTCTAGCCAGCACCTCTAGCCAGCACCTCTAGTCAGCACCTCTAGCCAGCACCTCTAGTCAGCACCTCTAGTCAGCACCTCTAGTCAGCACATGGCCTAAATAGGTGTGCGTTTCTTTTTCTTCTCGGATGCTGTTTTAAAGCCACAGTCTGTAATTCACAGTTCAGCCCAATAATGTGTGTTGTTATTATAGGATGGGCTACTTCTGACTAACAGACTGTGTGTTTATAGGATGGGCTACTTCTGACTAACAGACTGTGTGTTTATAGGATGGGCTACTTCTGACTAACAGACTGTGTGTTTATAGGATGGGCTACTTCTGACTAACAGACTGTGTGTTTATAGGATGGGCTACTTCTGACTAACAGACTGTGTGTTTATAGGATGGGCTACTTCTGACTAACAGACTGTGTGTTTATAGGATGGGCTACTTCTGACTAACAGACTGTGTGTTTATAGGATGGGCTACTTCTGACTAACAGACTGTGTGTGTTTTATAGGATGGGCTACTTCTGACTAAAAGACTGTGTTTATAGGATGGGCTACTTCTGACTAACAGACTGTGTTTATAGGATGGGCTACTTCTGACTAACAGACTGGGTTTATAGGATGGGCTACTTCTGACTAACAGACTGTGTGTGTTTATAGGACGGGCTACATCAGACTAATAGACTGTGTGTTTATAGGACGGGCTACTTCTGACTAACAGACTGTGTGTTTATAGGACGGGCTACTTCAGACTAACAGACTGTGATTATAGGACGGGCTACTTCTGACTAACAGACTGTGTTTATAGGACGGGCTACTTCTGACTAACAGACTGTGTGTGTTTATAGGACGGGCTACTTCTGACTAACAGACTGTGTGTGTTTATAGGACGGGCTACTTCTGACTAACAGACTGTGTATAGGACGGGCTACTTCAGACTAACAGACTGTGTGTGTTTATAGGATGGGCTACTTCAATCAATCAATCAAATTTATTTTATATAGCCCTTCGTACATCAGCTGATATCTCAAAGTGCTGTACAGAAACCCAGCCTAAAACCCCAAACAGCAAGCAATGCAGGTGAAGAAGCACGGTGGCTAGGAAAAACTCCCTAGAAAGGCCAAAACCTAGGAAGAAACCTAGAGAGGAACCAGGCTATGTGGGGTGGCCAGTCCTCTTCTGGCTGTGCCGGGTGGAGATTATAACAAAACATGGTCAAGATGTTCAAATGTTCATAAATGACCAGCATGGTCGAATAATAATAAGGCAGAATAGTTGAAACTGGAGCAGCAGCACAGTCAGGTGGACTGGGGACAGCAAGGAGTCATCATGTCAGGTAGTCCTGGGGCATGGTCCTAGGGCTCAGGTCCTCCGAGAGAGAGAAAGAAAGAGAGAATTAGAGAGAGCATATGTGGGATGGCCAGTCCTCTTCTGGCTGTGCCGGGTGGAGATTATAACAGAACATGGCCAAGATGTTCAAATGTTCATAAATGATCAGCATGGTCGAATAATAATAAGGCAGAACAGTTGAAACTGGAGCAGCAGCACAGCCAGGTGGACTGGGGACAGCAAGGAGTCATCATGTCAGGTAGTCCTGAGGCATGGTCCTAGGGCTCAGGTCCTCCGAGAGAGAGAAAGAAAGAGAGAATTAGAGAGAGTATATGTGGGGTGGCCAGTCCTCTTCTGGCTGTGCCGGGTGGAGATTATAACAGAACATGGCCAAGATGTTCAAATGTTCATAAATGATCAGCATGGTCGAATAATAATAAGGCAGAACAGTTGAAACTGGAGCAGCAGCACAGCCAGGTGGACTGGGGACAGCAAGGAGTCATCATGTCAGGTAGTCCTGGGGCATGGTCCTAGGGCTCAGGTCCTCCGAGAGAGAGAAAGAGAGAAGGAGAGAATTAGAGAAGTAGCCCGTCCTATATATATATACTATACTTCTGACTAACAGACTGTGTGTGTTTATAGGATGGGCTACTTCTGACTAACAGACTGTGTGTGTTTATAGGACGGGCTACTTCAGACTAACAGACTGTGTGTGTTTATAGGATGGGCTACTTCTGACTAACAGACTGTGTGTGTTTATAGGACGGGCTACTTCTGACTAACAGACTGTGTGTTTATAGGATGGGCTACTTCTGACTAACAGACTGTGTGTGTTTATAGGACGGGCTACTTCTGACTAACAGATTGTGTGTTTATAGGACGGGCTACTTCAGGATAACAGACTGTGTGTGTTTATAGGACGGGCTACTTCAGGATAACAGACTGTGTGTTTATAGGACGGGCTACTTCAGGATAACAGACTGTGTGTGTTTATAGGACGGGCTACTTCAGGATAACAGACTGTGTGTGTTTATAGGACGGGCTACTTCTGACTAACAGACTGTGTGTGTTTATAGGACGGGCTACTTCTGACTAACAGACTGTGTATAGGACGGGCTACTTCAGACTAACAGACTGTGTGTGTTTATAGGATGGGCTACTTCTGACTAACAGACTGTGTGTGTTTATAGGATGGGCTACTTCTGACTAACAGACTGTGTGTGTTTATAGGACGGGCTACTTCTGACTAACAGACTGTGTGTTTATAGGATGGGCTACTTCTGACTAACAGACTGTGTTTATAGGACGGGCTACTTCTGACTAACAGACTGTGTTTATAGGACGGGCTACTTCTGACTAACAGACTGTGTTTATATGATGGGCTACTTCTGACTAACAGACTGTGTTTATAGGACGGGCTACTTCTGACTAACAGACTGTGTGTGTTTTATAGGACGGGCTACTTCAGACTAACAGACTGTGTGTTTATAGGACGGGCTACTTCTGACTAACAGACTGTGTGTGTTTATAGGACGGGCTACTTCTGACTAACAGACTGTGTGTGTTTATAGGACGGGCTACTTCTGACTAACAGACTGTGTGTTTATAGGACGGGCTACTTCAGGATAACAGACTGTGTGTGTTTATAGGACGGGCTACTTCAGGATAACAGACTGTGTGTGTTTATAGGACGGGCTACTTCAGGATAACAGACTGTGTGTGTTTATAGGACGGGCTACTTCAGGATAACAGACTGTGTGTGTTTATAGGACGGGCTACTTCTGACTAACAGACTGTGTGTGTTTATAGGACGGGCTACTTCTGACTAACAGACTGTGTATAGGACGGGCTACTTCAGACTAACAGACTGTGTGTGTTTATAGGACGGGCTACTTCAGACTAACAGACTGTGTGTGTTTATAGGACGGGCTACTTCAGGATAACAGACCGTGGGATGGATGAGATCTCAACATGTAAACAGAAAGGCTTCCACCCTCACAGCAAAGACCCTCCTCTCTTCACTGTGAGTACACCTCTTTTCTCTATCCCCTTTGTAGTGCACTACCTTGGAAGCTGCCTGAACCCTATATAGGAAGTAGGGTTCTGTTCAGAAACACATCAACACTTCCTCCTCTGTGTTCACCTCCAGGGAGCAGGACACATCACCGTCACCGAGGACAGAGTCACCATGTTGGACCTGCGGTGATCACCTCTGGACTGGGGATCTACACACCAAACGCTGGCTGACTGGCTGGCTGACTGACTGGTTGGTTGGCTGACTGGCTGGCTGACTGACTGTATTTGTTCATTAGGATCCCCATTTAGCTTTTTAAGAAGCAGCAGCTACTCTTCCTGGGAACCATAAAAATCACAAAACATGACAAGTAACTGATAAAGTTGACTGGCTGACCTGCCTGGCCAGCTGACATCTGGTGGAATTTGGGGTTGCATAATTCTGGTAATTTTCTTCAAATTGTTGTAAAATGACCAGGGTTCCATGAATCTTGGTTGGAGATTTTCCTGGATTTCCAGGAATATTCCAACCAGGATTTCTGGATAATCCAGGAATTTGGAGAAAGACTGTCAAAAGACAAAGACACCTTACTTCTAAACCCATTGTTCTACCCATCAGTACAGACAGTGGGAATGGTTCATTAAGGGACCTCCTGCTCTCACTGTCCTCCGTTGAACTAAAGCAGACCGCTTCTCGTAGGGGGAAGGACAACTCTCCTGGGTCCACTCCCACTTTTCTGTCTTAGTCTTTATTTAAAAACTGAGTTTTATTCCAGAGGTGACTATCACTCCATAAAGCTCTGCTAGGCTTGCTGCCAATAGTCCGTTTATGATTTCATATCCTTTTTGATGGTTTTCTGCTTTTTTTTGCTCAGATCTTACCTGTCTCACAGGCTGGCTACCTGTCTCACAGGCTGGCTACCTGTCTCACAGGCTGGCTACCTGTCTCACAGGCTGGCTACCTGTCTCACAGGCTGGCTACCTGTCTCACAGGCTGGCTACCTGTCTCACAGGCTGGCTACCTGTCTCACAGGCTGGCTACCTGTCTCACAGGCTGGCTACCTGTCTCACAGGCTGGCTGGCTGGCTACCTGTCTCACAGGCTGGCTGGCTGGCTGACTGTCTCACAGGCTGGCTGGCTGGCTGACTGTCTCGCAGGCTGGCTGGCTGGCTGACTGTCTCGCAGGCTGGCTGGCTGGCTGGCTGGCTGACTGTCTCGCAGGCTGGCTGGCTGGCTGGCTGACTGTCTCGCAGGCTGGCTGGCTGGCTGGCTGACTGTCTCGCAGGCTGGCTGGCTGGCTGACTGTCTCGCTGGCTGGCTGGCTGACTGTCTCGCTGGCTGGCTCGCTGGCTGGCTGGCTGACTGTCTCGCTGGCTGGCTCGCTGGCTGGCTGGCTGACTGTCTCGCTGGCTGGCTGGCTGACTGTCTCGCTGGCTGGCTCGCTGGCTGGCTGGCTGACTGTCTCGCTGGCTGTCTCGCTGGCTGGCTGGCTGACTGTCTCGCTGGCTGGCTGGCTGACTGTCTCGCTGGCTGGCTGGCTGACTGTCTCGCTGGCTGGCTCGCTGGCTGGCTGGCTGACTGTCTCGCTGGCTGGCTGTCTCGCAGGCTGGCTGGCTGACTGTCTCGCAGGCTGGCTGGCTGACTGTCTCGCAGACTGTCTCAGATCAGAGAGAATCTATAGGCAATGTGAGAGGATTTTTCCTACAAAACTGTCATGTGTTGCACAGGAGGCTGCTGAGGGGAGGAGCTGAATAAATGGATCAAACACATGGTTTCCGTTTCATTCATTTATAATGAGCTCTCCTCCCCTCACCAGCCTCCGGGGTGTATATGGTCTGACAGGGCATGCAGACCTAACAGTCTAACCTAAGGAAAGTGCCAAGGAGAACTGACTAGAGACGATGACGCCGTAGGTCTCTTGATTTTCTCCCAGTTTGTGATCGTCATAATAAGATGACTAACAGCTGCTCTCTCATCGACAACAGATAGAAATACAACGAGAGGCATGCCTTTTCAGTACCATCTATTTTATCTGGATCTTCCACAAGGACGAGGAGGATGTCGCCCCCTAGATGCTGATCTTGGATTTGGCAGTTTCCCCACGAATGGTTAATGTTATGTTTGAGGAGGCTGATTCCAGACCTGTAGCCCGAAGCGTTCCACAACGTTGTGTGTTTGAACGCAGCACCCATCTAGTGCTTATTAAGGGACCTTTGTGTCTGTTTAGACAGCAGTTGAAGAAATGGGTGAAAGGCAGTTTGAATGCGTATAACTGTTGGACTAATGCTGTCCCGTGTGATTAATAACTATTATCTGTATGTTCATACTTCTCTCTGTCCTATTAATGACTTGTCAGGCTGCTGTAGATGGTTCTCAATGTGTTCAGCTGTAATTAAATGGCTAAGTGAGGCTCTGTTCCAGTATGGCCATGTCACTGGCTTTGGAAGCGCTTTAATAAAGGGGAACTTCCCCATCTGAATATTGCTTCTCTTGCTTTCCCAAATATATCCACTAGGGGGAGACAAATAGTAGAACATGTTTTGAGGTTTGCTCCCTGTCCCCCCCCAACCCTTTCTCTATCCACGCCTTCTCAATTCAATTCAAAGGGCTTTATTGGCATGGGAAACATATGTTAACATTGCCAAAGCAAGTGAAATAGATTGTAAACCAAAGTGAAATGAACAATAAAAATTAACAGTAACCATTACACTAAAGAGTTCCAAAAGAAGAATGAATTTTCAAATGTCATATTATGTGTTGTGGTGATGTGCAAATAGTTATTAAAGTACAAAAGAGAAAATAAACATAAATATAGGTTGTATTTACAATGGTGTTTGTTCTTCACTGGTTGCCCTTTTCTCGTGGCAACAGGTCACACATATTGCTGCTGTGATGTCACACTGTTATTTCACCCAGTAGATTTATCAAATTTAGTTTAACTCTTTGTGGATCTGTGTAATCTGAGGGAAATATGTCTCTCTAATATGGTCATACATTGGGCAGGAGGTTAGGAAGTGCAGCTCGGTTTCCACCTCATTTTGTGGGCAGTGAGCACATAGCCTGTCTTCTCTTGAGAGCCATGTCTGCCTACGGTGGCCTTTCTCAATAGCAAGGTTATGCTCACTGAGTGTACATAGTCAAAGCTTTCCTTAAATTTGGGTCAGTCACAGTGGTCAGGTATTCTGCCACTGTGTACTCTGTTTACCGTCAAATAGCATTCTAGTTTGCTCAGTTTTTTGGTAATTCTTTCCAATGTGTCAAGTAATTATCTTTTTGTTTTCTCATGATTTGGTTGGGTCTAATTGTGCTGCTGTCCTGGGGCTCTGTGGGGTGTGTTTGTGAACAGAGCCCCAGGACCAGCTTGCTTAGGGGTCCTCTTCTCCAGGTTCATCTCTCTGTAGGTGATGGCTTTGTTATGGAAGGTTTGGGAATCGCTTCCTTTTAGGTGGTTGTAGAATTTAATGGCTCTTTTCTGGATTTTGATAATTAGCGGGTATCTGCCTAATTCTGCTCTGCATGCATTATTTGGTGTTCTACGTTGTACACGGAGGATATTTTTGCAGAATTCTGCGTGTAGATTCTCAATTTGGTGTTTGTCCCATTTTGTGAAATCTTGGTTGGTGAGCAGACCCCAGACCTCACAACCATAAAGGGCAATGGGTTCTATGACTGATTCAAGTATTTTTTGCCAGATCCTAATTGGTATGTTGAATTTTATGTTCCTTTTGATGGCATAGAATGCCCATCTTGCCTTGTCTCTTCAGGTCGTTCACAGCTTTGTGGAAGTTACCTGTGGCGCTGATGTTTAGGCCAACGTATGTATAGTTGTGTGTGCTCTAGGGCAACAGTGTCTAGATGGAATTTGTATTTGTGGTCCTGGTGACTGGACCTTTTTTGGAACACCATTATTTTGGTCTTACTGAGATTTACTGTCAGTGCCCAGGGGTGGGGTGCTGCAGACTGTTCTAGTGTCCTCGCCAATTCGTTGATATATATGTTGGAAGAGGGCGGGGCTTAAGCTGCATCCCTGTCTCACCCCACGGCCCTGTGGAAAGAATGTGTTTTTTGCAAATTTGCATTTGCATTTCTTAATATTACTCAGATCCTTTGGCTTTGATGCCTCATGATTTGAGTAATGCTATGTTCAAGTAGACTTATTTTTCTGTTGTCTGATAGGGGTGTCAGTGGGCTGACTGAACGCTCTGAGAGACTCTGGGTTGAGGTCAGTGATAAAGTAGTCTACAATACAACTGCCAAGAGATAAGCTATAGGTGTACCTACCATAGGAGTAGCCTATAATTGACTATGCACAGTACCAGCGTGCGACAAAGCTGCAGGAGTGACCCGTTTTTGTTGGTTATGTAGTTGTGTAATGGGGCATATGGGGGTGGGAATGCTGTCACCTGCAGGCAGGTGTTTGTCCCCCTGTGTGCTGAGGGTGTCAGGTTCTTGTCCAGTTCTGGCATTTAGGTCGCCACAGACTAGTACATGTCTCTGGGCCTGGAAATGATTGATCTCTCTCTGATGTAGTGTAGCGGGGAACAATGCTAATGACGGCCTTTTCCTCATTAACCACCCACTTTACAAGGAAACAGAGAGACACACAGTGAGAGTTTCACACAGGGGAGGGGAGGGAGCAGCACATCATTGCTAATGACTCCCTCACAGGAGGAGCAGATTTAATAAGCTTTAATTACTCACCAGTGCCTCTCTAACACGGGGGTCCTGATAGGCTGAGGAGTGTTCACACTTGTAATTAATGTGTCATTTAGTAATGGACAATTTAGAGGACAATCAGCTGTATTATATTAGCTCTGAGGAGAGAGGACAATCAGCTGTATTATATTAGCTCTGAGGAGAGAGGACAATCAGCTGTATTATATTAGCTCTGAGGAGAGAGGACAATCAGCTGTATTATATTAGCTCTGGGGAGAGAGGGAGATTAGCTGTGTTATATTAGCTCTGGGGAGAGAGGACAATCAGCTGTATTATATTAGCTCTGTCTGAGGAGAGTACAATCAGCTGTATTATATTAGCTCTGAGGAGAGAGGACAATCAACTGTATTATATTAGCTCTGAGGAGAGAGGACAATCAGCTGTGTTATATTAGCTCTGAGGAGAGAGGACAATCAGCTGTGTTATATTAGCTCTGTCTGAGGAGAGAGGACAATCAGCTGGGTTATATTAGCTCTGTCTGAGGAGAGAGGACAATCAGCTGTGTTATATTAGCTCTGAAGAGAGAGGACAATCAGCTGTGTTATATTAGCTCTGTCTGAGGAGAGGGGACAATCAGCTGTATTATATTAGCTCTGTCTGAGGAGAGAGGACAATCAGCTGTGTTATATTAGCTCTGAGGAGAGAGGACAATCAGCTGTGTTATATTAGCTCTGTCTGAGGAGAGAGTACAATCAGCTGCATTATACTAGCTGATCTGAGGGCAAACCTTGAGTAGAACTGCTGTGCTGCCTGGTAGGAGACAGTGGGAGTGAGTGAGAGTGATTTGAGGGTGGGAGTGAGTGAGAGTGATTTGAGGGTGGGAGTGAGTGAGAGTGATTTGAGGGTGGGAGTGAGTGAGTGATTTGAGGGTGGGAGTGAGTGAGAGTGATTTGAGGGTGGGAGTGAGAGAGTGATTTGAGGGTGGGAGTGAGTGAGAGTGATTTGAGGGTGGGAGTGAGTGAGAGTGATTTGAGGGTGGGAGTGAGTGAGAGTGATTTGAGGGTGGGAGTGAGTGAGAGTGATTTGAGGGTGGGAGTGAGTGAGAGTGATTTGAGGGTGGGAGTGAGTGAGTGATTTGAGGGTGGGAGTGAGTGAGAGTGATTTGAGGGTGGGAGTGAGTGAGAGTGATTGAAGGAAGGAGGGAGAGAAAGAAGCGCAGGCAGGATTTGAAACACCAGGACAGGGGTTGTGGGTAGATTGCCCAGTGATCCCTGCTCCACCAAGCGACTAATGTCAGGGTAATACTGGCAGCAGGCCGGTAACACCACTGTAATGAAAAACACCAGGAGAGACCATATCAGAGGGCTCCTCCGCATAGCAGAGTTGAGATTAGCATCAGCGCTAGCAGGGGGGAGTGAATTTTCAGGTAGAGATTAGCCTTTGCGCTAAGGAAGTGAGGACGAGATTAGCCTAGGCGCTAGGGAAGTGAGGTAGAGATTAGATTTTGCGCTACCAGTAGAGACTAGGGTAGATTAGCCCCGATGCTAGCAGGGTGGCTGACACTGGGACTGAGGGGGAGGCAAGGCTTTAGTGTAGCTGATTATTAGAAGCCTGGCGCTCTGCTCTGCACGCTCCACACTGATTGAGGCTCTGGTGAAGTGCTTTGTAGCTGTAGTATGGCACAGAGATGTCCTTTAGATGGAGACTGCTTCAGACAGTGGGTGACGGAAGTCATCCACAGGGGAATCTGCAGGGCAATATGTATTTATTGAGATTCTAAATCATTTCTAACTCTGAAATAGGTTTTGCCTCCTGAGTTCATTTTTAAAAAGTAAAAGACTTTTGAAATCTCTGTTGCTTGTTGCGTTTCATTAGTTTAATTCTGTTTTGGGGAGGAAAACAGTGACAGCTTTCTACTGACCTCT
This sequence comes from Oncorhynchus mykiss, assembly GCF_057628025.1. Lineage (NCBI taxonomy): Eukaryota > Metazoa > Chordata > Actinopteri > Salmoniformes > Salmonidae > Oncorhynchus > Oncorhynchus mykiss. The sequence goes on from NC_143027.1 coordinate 1,274,499, forward strand.
TACACAACATGACCAAAAGTATGTGGAGACCTGCTCGTCCAACATCTCATTCCAAAATCATGGTCATTAATATTGAATTTGTTCCAGACCATTATTCCTCCTCCACCAAAATGTACAGTTGGCACTATGCATTCGGGCAGGTAGGGTTCTCCTGGCATCCGCCTAACCCAGCTTCCTTCGTCTGACTGCCAGATGGTGAAGCGTGATTCATCACTCCAGAGAATGCGTTTCCACTTTTCCAGAGTCCAATCGTGGCAAGCTTTACATCTCTCCAGCCGATGCTTGGCATTGCGCATGGTGATCTTAGGCTTGTATGCGGGTGCTCGGCCATGGAAACCTGGCTGTTGACCGGGGCAGCTCTAGCAGGGCAGAAATTTGATGAACTGACTTGGAAAGGTGGCATCCTATGACGGTGCCACGTTGAAAGTCCCTGAGCTCCTCAGTAAGGCTATTATACTGCCAATGTTTGTCTATGGAGAATGCATGGCTGTGTGCTCGCTTTTATACACCTGTCAGTAACTGGTGTGGCTGAAATATATATATGAAGTATATATAGTGTATATTTACCAGATGGTAATTATGCCCTATGTTACAGAGTTACATCGAGGATACATCAAATCTCAGCAAAATAAGAAATGTCCCTTTTTCATGACCCTGTTTTTAAAAGAAAATTCGTAAAAATCGAAATAACTTCACAGATCTTCATTGTTAAGGGTTTAAACACTGTTTCCCATGCTTGTTCAATGAACCAAAATCAATTAATGAACATGTACCTGTGGAACGGTTGTTAAGACACTTAACAGCTTACAGACAGTCGGCAATTAAGGTCACAGTTATGAAAACAGGACACTAAAGAGGCCTTTATACTGACTCTGAAAAACACAGAAACAAAGATGCCCAGGGTCTCTGCTCATCTGTGTGAATGTGCCTTAGGCATGCTGCAAGGAGGGATGAGGACTGCAGATGTGGCCAGGGCAATAAATTGCAATGTCCGTACTGTGAGACGCCTAAGACAGCGCTACAGGGAAACAGGACAGACAGCATATCCTCCAATCATAGTCCATATCCTCCAACCATAGTCCATATCCTCCAACCATAGTCCATATCCCCCAACCATAGTCCATATCCCCCAACCGTAGTCCATATCCTCCAACCGTAGTCCACATCCTCCAACCGTAGTCCATATCCTCCAACCGTAGTCCATATCCTCCAACCGTAGTCCACATCCTCCAACCGTAGTCCATATCCTCCAACCGTAGTCCATATCCTCCAACCGTAGTCCATATCCTCCAACCGTAGTCCATATCCTCCAACCGTAGTCCATATCCTCCAACCGTAGTCCATATCCTCCAACCGTAGTCCATATCCTCCGACCGTAGTCCATATCCTCCGACCGTAGTCCATATCCTCCAACCAATTCCTTGTCTTTCCCTTTTGGGTTTTGCTGGTTATTCTGTTGTGGGGCTCAGCTATAAGCACAGTGAGCTGTGATCTATATAGACGAGGGCATCCCTGAGCTGTGATCTATATAGACAAGGACATCTCTGAGCTGTGATCTATATAGACGAGGACATCTCTGAGCTGTGATCTATATAGACGAGGACATCTCTGAGCTGTGATCTATATAGACGAGGACATCTCTGAGCTGTGATCTATATAGACGAGGACATCTCTGAGCTGTAATCTATATAGACGAGGACATCTCTGAGCTGTGATCTATATAGACGAGGACATCTCTGAGCTGTGATCTATATAGACGAGGACATCTCTGAGCTGTGATCTATATAGACGAGGACATCCCTGAGCTGTGATCTACACTGCTCAAAAAAATAAAGGGAACACTTAAACAACACAATGTAACTCCAAGTCAATCACACTTCTGTGAAATCAAACTGTTCACTTAGGAAGCAACACTGATTGACAATAAATTTCACATGCTGTTGTGCAAATGGAATAGACAACAGGTGGAAATTATAGGCAATTAGCAAGACACCCCCAATAAAGGAGTGGTTCTGCAGGTGGTGACCACAGACCACTTCTCAGTTCCTATGCTTCCTGGCTGATGTTTTGGTCACTTTTGAATGCTGGCGGTGCTTTCACTCCAGTGGTAGCATGAGACGAAGTCTACAACCCACACAAGTGGCTCAGGTAGTGCAGCTCATCCAGGATGGTACATCAATGCGAGCTGTGGCAAGAAGGTTTGCTGTGTCTTGTCAGCGTAGTGTCCAGAGCATGGAGGCGCTACCAGGAGACAGGCCAGTACATCAGGAGACGTGGAGGAGGCCGTAGGAGGGCAACAACCCAGCAGCAGCAGGATCGCTACCTCCGCCTTTGTGCAAGGAGGATCAGGAGGAGCACTGCCAGAGCCATGCAAAATGACCTCCAGCAGGCCACAAATGTGCATGTGTCTGCTCAAACGGTCAGAAACAGACTCCATGAGGGTGGTATGAGGGCCCGACGTCCAAAGGTGGGGGTTGTGCTTACAGCCCAACACCGTGCAGGATGTTTGGCATTTGCCAGAGAACACCAAGTTTGGAAAATTCGCCACTGGCCCCCTGTGCTCTTCACAGATGAAAGCAGGTTCACACTGAGCACATGTGACAGAGTCTGGAGACGCCGTGGAGAACGTTCTGTTGCCTGCAACATCCTCCAGCATGACCGGTTTGGCTCTGGGTCAGTCATGGTGTGGGGTGGCATTTCTTTGGGGGACCGCACAGCCCTCCATGTGCTCACCAGAGGTAGCCTGACTGCCATTAGGTACTGAGATGAGATCCTCAGACCCCTGGTGAGACCATATGCTGGTGCGGTTGGCCCTGGGTTCCTCCTAATGCAAGACAATGCTAGACCTCATGTGGCTGGAGTGTGTCAGCAGTTCCTGCAAGAGGAAGGCATTGATGCTATGGACTGGCCCGCCCGCTCCCCAGACCTGAATCCAATTGAGCACATCTGGGACATCATGTCTCGCTCCATCCACCAACGCCACGTTGCACCACAGACTGTCCAGGAGTTGGCGGATGCTTTAGTCCAGGTCTGGGAGGAGATCCCTCAGGAGACCATCCGCCACCTCATCAGGAGCATGCCCAGGCGTTGTAGGGAGGTCATACAGGCACGTGGTGCCACACACACTACTGAGCCTCATTTTGACTTGTTTTAAGGACATTACATCAAAGTTGGATCAGCCTGTAGTGTGGTTTTCCACTTTAATTTTGAGTGTGACTCCAAATCCAGACCTCCATGGGTTGATAAATTTGATTTCCATTGATAATTTTTGTGTGATTTTGTTGTCAGAACATTCAACTATGAAAAGAAAAAAGTATTTAATAAGAATATTTGATTAATTCAGATCTAGGATGTGTTATTTTAGTATTCCCTTTTTTGAGCAGTTTATATAGACGAGGGCATCCCTGAGCTGTGATCTATATAGACAAGGACATCCCTGAGCTGTGATCTATATAGACAAGGACATCTCTGAGCTGTGATCTATATAGACGAGGGCATCCCTGAGCTGTGATCTATATAGACGAGGACATCCCTGAGCTGTGATCTATATAGACGAGGGCATCCCTGAGCTGTGATCTATATAGACGAGGACATCCCTGAGCTGTGATCTATATAGACGAGGGCATCCCTGAGCTGTGATCTATATAGATGAGGGCATCCCTGAGCTGTGATCTATATAGACGAGGACATCCCTGAGCTGTGATCTATATAGACGAGGGCATCCCTGAGCTGTGATCTATATAGACGAGGGCATCCCTGAGCTGTGACCTATATAGACGAGGGCATCCCTGAGCTGTGATCTATATAGACGAGGGCATCCCTGAGCTGTGATCTATATAGACGAGGGCATCCCTGAGCTGTGATCTATATAGACGAGGGCATCCCTGAGCTGTGATCTATATAGACGAGGGCATCCCTGAGCTGTGATCTATATAGACGAGGGCATCTCTGAGCTGTGATCTATATAGACGAGGGCATCCCTGAGCTGTGATCTATATAGACGAGGGGATCCCTGAGCTGTGATCTATATAGACGAGGGCATCTCTGAGCTGTGATCTATATAGACGAGGGCATCCCTGAGCTGTGATCTATATAGATGAGGGCATCCCTGAGCTGTGATCTATATAGACGAGGGCATCCCTGAGCTGTGATCTATATAGACGAGGGCATCTCTGAGCTGTGATCTATATAGACGAGGGTATCTCTGAGCTGTGATCTATATAGACGAGGACATCCCTGAGCTGTGATCTATATAGACGAGGACATCCCTGAGCTGTGATCTATATAGACGAGGGCATCCCTGAGCTGTGATCTATATAGACGAGGGCATCCCTGAGCTGTGATCTATATAGACGAGGGCATCCCTGAGCTGTGATCTATATAGACGAGGGCATCCCTGAGCTGTGATCTATATAGACGAGGGCATCCCTGAGCTGTGATCTATATAGACGAGGGCATCTCTGTAAAGTAGAGAATCTTCCTTCAGGGATTATACATACACACACGTTGGTTTTACTCCAAGTGGAGACCAACAAAAATATTCCCATTCAAAATCCTTTTTCTCTAACCCCCAAACCTAACCTTAATCCCAAACCCAAAAACGAATCCTAACCCCTAACCCGAATTCTAACCCTTAACCTAATCCCTAAAGCTAAAATAGCATAGCACCGGTGAAATGTCCCCAATTTCCCCCCCTTCTTCTTTACTATCCTTGTGATCACTTTTGTAACTCAAAAGGATAGTGAAGTTCGACCACACCCAGCCGTTGTATCCACTACCGAGGTTCCAAAACAGGAAGAGAGGGAAAAACCTTTTGACAAGATACGAAGAGTTTCTCGTGGGTAAAAAGTCTTCTGCGGAGCGCTTGTACAATACCTGCTCCAGCCTATCCCGAGTGCGGAAATTTCTACAAGTAAGGTCCAGGGGGCAATGCCTATGAAGGACTGTGTTGCACGGCTAAATACAGGCAAGCCATAAAACAAACTATAGCTTAGGCTAGTGTCAAATTGTAATGTCGGCCAAAGAGTACGCTTGGTGAGAGGGTTCCACGCGCTCAGGCCTTCTCTGAGCTGCTTCAGCGAGGAGATGGTGCATTTCTTTTTCACATCACATGTATGGTAATCTCGGAGACAGATCTTTGGCGAGTTTGGCTTGGGAACTCGTGACGTTTGGCACACTGACACAGCATTGGGACAACTTTAATCAAGACTCTGTTATAGATCGTGGCACTGTCGCGGATCACATGAATCACTCGATTCCAACGCAATTCCGTTATGATCTCTTCCATTGTCTACCTCATGACCCCAGCCGGGCCAGAGCTCTGATAGAGATCCCATTAATATATCTTCCATCGTCTTCCGCATAACGCAGAGAGAGCGGTGCTAAAGTGTGGGTTCCCCGGTTTGGCTGGTTATGGAGACTGCTGAGCCCCAGCCCATGGGTGTTGCCTGGGTAAGGAGAGTAGGTGTGGATGCCTGGAGGTCTGTACTTAAGCTGTGGAGATGGACAAAGTGGAGTGGCCCCAGTGAGAAGGCCAATGTGTGTGGAGGTAAGGTCAGCAGTCAGTGGGGGGCCTGGAGGTCAGATAGGAGTGGGGAGAGGTCAGCAGTCAGTGGGGGGCCTGGAGGTCAGATAGGAGTGGGGGAGAGGTCAGATAGGAGTGGGGGAGAGGTCAGCAGTCAGTGGGGGGCCTGGAGGTCAGATAGGAGTGGGGGAGAGGTCAGATAGGAGTGGGGGAGAGGTCAGATAGGAGTGGGGGAGAGGTCAGCAGTCAGTGGGGGGCCTGGAGGTCAGATAAGAGTGGGGGAGAGGTCAGCAGAGGTCAGATAGGAGAGGTCAGTAGTCAGTGGGGGGCCTGGAGGTCAGATAGGAGGGGGGGAGAGGTCAGCAGAGTTCAGATAAGCCCGTGCTTTCTGGAGCGAAAGCTGGACATAGTCTCTGGAGCGAAAGCTGGACCAAGAGGTATAATATATATTTATATAGTGAAAACAATAGTGAACCTTGAGGAACACCAACATTTACCTTAGATTTTTCAGAGGACAAACCATCCACAGAGACTAACTGATGTCTTTCTGACAGATCTTAACCAGGCAAGAACTTGTCCATGTAGACCAATTAGAGTTTCTAATCTCTCCAGAAGAATGTGGTGATCGATGGTTCAAAAGTAGCACTAAGGTCTTGGAGACCAGATCCTTGGTCTTGTCTAGGAGGACAGATGTAGAACCTTGGTCTGGGAGGACAGATGCAGAACCTTGGTCTGGTCTAGCAGGACAGATGTAGAGCCTTGGTCTGGTCTAGGAGGACAGATGTAGAACCTTGGTCTGGTCTGGTCTGGGAGGACAGATGCAGAACCTTGGTCTGGTCTAGGAGGACAGATGCAGAACCTTGGTCTGGTCTAGGAGGACAGATACGGAACCTTGGTCTGGTCTAGGAGGACAGATGTAGAACCTTGGTCTGGTCTAGGAGGACAGATGTAGAGCCTTGGTCTTGTCTAGGAGGACAGATGCAGAACCTTGGTCTGGGAGGACAGATGCAGAACCTTGGTCTGGGAGGACAGATGCAGAACCTTGGTCTGGGAGGACAGATGCAGAACCTTGGTCTGGGAGGACAGATGTAGAACCTTGGTCTGGTCTGGGAGGACAGATGCAGAATTTTGGTCTGGTCTAGGAGGACAGATGTAGAACCTTGGTCTGGTCTAGGAGGACAGATGTAGAACATTGGTCTGGTCTAGGAGGACAGATGCAGAACCTTGGTCTAGGAGGACAGATGTAGAATATTGGTCTGGTCTGGGAGGACAGATGCAGAACCTTGGTCTGGTCTAGGAGGACAGATGTAGAACCTTGGTCTGGTCTAGGAGGACAGATGCAGAATTTTGGTCTGGTCTAGGAGGACAGCTGTAGAACATTGGTCTGGTCTAGGAGGACAGCTGTAGAACATTGGTCTGGTCTAGGATGACAGATGTAGAACCTTGGTCTGGTCTAGGAGGACAGATGTAGAACCTTGGTCTGGTCTAGGAGGACAGATGTAGAACCTTGGTCTGGTCTAGGAGGACAGATGTAGAACCTTGGTCTGGTCTAGGAGGACAGATGTAGAACCTTGGTCTGGTCTAGGAGGACAGATGTAGAACCTTGGTCTGGTCTAGGAGGACAGCTGTAGAACCTTGGTCTGGTCTAGGAGGACAGCTGTAGAACATTGGTCTGGTCTAGGATGACAGATGTAGAACCTTGGTCTGGTCTAGGAGGACAGATGTAGAACCTTGGTCTGGTCTAGGAGGACAGATGTAGAACCTTGGTCTGGTCTAGGAGGACAGATGTAGAACCTTGGTCTGGTCTAGGAGGACAGATGTAGAACCTTGGTCTGGTCTAGGAGGACAGATGTAGAACCTTGGTCTGGTCTAGGAGGACAGATGTAGAACCTTGGTCTGGTCTAGGAGGACAGATGTAGAACCTTGGTCTGGTCTAGGAGGACAGCTGTAGAACCTTGGTCTGGTCTAGGAGGACAGCTGTAGAACATTGGTCTGGTCTAGGAGGACAGCTGTAGAACATTGGTCTGGTCTAGGATGACAGATGTAGAACCTTGGTCTGGTCTAGGATGACAGATGTAGAACCTTGGTCTGGTCTAGGAGGACAGATTTGCTTCTGCTCTTCAATCATTTTTTATTAATTTTTTTACTTTTCTATTTTTAAAAATAAATAAATAATTTGACCTTTTTAACTAGGCAAGTCAGTTAAGAACAAATTCTTATTTTCAATGACGGCCTAGGAACAGTGGGTTAACTGCCTGTTCAGGGGCAGAACAACATATTTGTACTTTAAAAAAAAAAAAATTATTTCACCTTTATTTAACCAGGTAGGCTAGTTGAGAACAAGTTCTCATTTGCAACTGCGACCTGGCCAAGATAAAGCAAAGCAGTGTGAACAGACAACACAGAGTTACACATGTAGTAAACACCTTGTCAGCTCGGGAATTCAATCTAGCAACCTTTCTGTTACTAGTCCAACACTCTAACCACTAGGCTACCTGCTGGTTACTGGCCCAACACTCTAACCACTAGGCTACCTGCTGGTTACTGGCCCAACGCTCTAACCACTAGGCTACCTGCTGGTTACTGGCCCAACGCTCTAACCACTAGGCTACCTGCTGGTTACTGGCCCAACGCTCTAACCACTAGGCTACCTGCTGGTTACTGGCCCAACACTCTAACCACTAGGCTACCTGCTGGTTACTGGCCCACCGCTTTAACCACTAGGCTACCTGCTGGTTACTGGCCCAACGCTCTAACCACTAGGCTACCTGCTGTTTACTGGCCCACCGCTTTAACCACTAGGCTACCTGCTGGTTACTGGCCCAACGCTCTAACCACTAGGCTACCTGCTGTTTACTGGCCCACCGCTTTAACCACTAGGCTACCTGCTGGTTACTGGCCCAACGCTCTAACCACTAGGCTACCTGCTGGTTACTGGCCCAACGCTCTAACCACTAGGCTACCTGCTGGTTACTGGCCCAACGCTCTAACCACTAGGCTACCTGCTGGTTACTGGCCCAACACTCTAACCACTAGGCTACCTGCTGGTTACTGGCCCAACACTCTAACCACTAGGCTACCTACTGGTTACTGGCCCAACGCTCTAACCACTAGGCTACCTGCTGTTTACTGGCCCAACACTCTAACCACTAGGCTACCTGCTGTTTACTGGCCCACCGCTCTAACCACTAGGCTACCTGCTGGTTACTGGCCCAACGCTCTAACCACTAGGCTACCTGCTGGTTACTGGCCCAACGCTCTAACCACTAGGCTGCCTGCTGGTTACTGGCCCAACGCTCTAACCACTAGGCTACCTGCTGGTTACTGGACAAAGTGGAGTGGCCCCAGTGAGAAGGCCAATGTGTGTGGAGGTAAGGTCAGCAGTCAGTGGGGGGCCTGGAGGTCAGATAGGAGTGGGGGAGAGGTCAGCAGTCAGTGGGGGGCCTGGAGGTCAGATAGGAGTGGGGGAGAGGTCAGCAGTCAGTGGGGGGCCTGGAGGTCAGATAGGAGTGGGGGAGAGGTCAGATAGGAGTGGGGGAGAGGTCAGCAGTCAGTGGGGGGCCTCGAGGTCAGATAGGAGTGGGGGAGAGGTCAGCAGTCAGTGGGGGGCCTGGAGGTCAGATAGGAGTGGGGGAGAGGTCAGCAGTCAGTGGTCTGGTCTAGGAGGACAGATGCAGAATTTTGGTCTGGTCTAGGAGGACAGCTGTAGAACATTGGTCTGGTCTAGGAGGACAGCTGTAGAACATTGGTCTGGTCTAGGATGACAGATGTAGAGCCTTGGTCTTGTCTAGGAGGACAGATGCAGAACCTTGGTCTGGGAGGACAGATGCAGAACCTTGGTCTGGGAGGACAGATGCAGAACCTTGGTCTGGGAGGACAGATGTAGAACCTTGGTCTGGTCTGGGAGGACAGATGCAGAATTTTGGTCTGGTCTAGGAGGACAGATGTAGAACCTTGGTCTGGTCTGGGAGGACAGATGCAGAACCTTGGTCTGGTCTAGGAGGACAGATGTAGAACCTTGGTCTGGTCTAGGAGGACAGATGCAGAATTTTGGTCTGGTCTAGGAGGACAGCTGTAGAACATTGGTCTGGTCTAGGAGGACAGATGCAGATCCTTGGTCTAGGAGGACGGATGTAGAATCTTGGTCTGGTCTGGGAGGACAGATGCATAACCTTGGTCTGGTCTAGGAGGACAGATGTAGAACCTTGGTCTGGTCTAGGAGGACAGATGCAGAATTTTGGTCTGGTCTAGGAGGACAGCTGTAGAACATTGGTCTGGTCTAGGAGGACAGCTGTAGAACATTGGTCTGGTCTAGGATGACAGATGTAGAGCCTTGGTCTTGTCTAGGAGGACAGATGCAGAACCTTGGTCTGGGAGGACAGATGCAGAACCTTGGTCTGGGAGGACAGATGCAGAACCTTGGTCTGGGAGGACAGATGTAGAACCTTGGTCTGGTCTGGGAGGACAGATGCAGAATTTTGGTCTGGTCTAGGAGGACAGATGTAGAACCTTGGTCTGGTCTGGGAGGACAGATGCAGAACCTTGGTCTGGTCTAGGAGGACAGATGTAGAACCTTGGTCTGGTCTAGGAGGACAGATGCAGAATTTTGGTCTGGTCTAGGAGGACAGCTGTAGAACATTGGTCTGGTCTAGGAGGACAGCTGTAGAACATTGGTCTGGTCTAGGATGACAGATGTAGAACCTTGGTCTGGTCTAGGATGACAGATGTAGAACCTTGGTCTGGTCTAGGAGGACAGATTTACTTCTGCTCTTCAATCATTTTTTATTTATTTTTTTACTTTTCTATTTTTAAAAATAAATAAATAATTTGACCTTTTTAACTAGGCAAGTCAGTTAAGAACAAATTCTTATTTTCAATGACGGCCTAGGAACAGTGGGTTAACTGCCTGTTCAGGGGCAGAACGACATATTTGTACTTTTTTTTAATTTTTTTTATTTCACCTTTATTTAACCAGGTAGGCTAGTTGAGAACAAGTTCTCATTTGCAACTGCGACCTGGCCAAGATAAAGCAAAGCAGTGTGAACAGACAACACAGAGTTACACATGTAGTAAACACCTTGTCAGCTCGGGAATTCAATCTAGCAACCTTTCTGTTACTAGTCCAACACTCTAACCACTAGGCTACCTGCTGGTTACTGGCCCAACACTCTAACCACTAGGCTACCTGCTGGTTACTGGCCCAACGCTCTAACCACTAGGCTACCTGCTGGTTACTGGCCCAACGCTCTAACCACTAGGCTACCTGCTGGTTACTGGCCCAACGCTCTAACCACTAGGCTACCTGCTGGTTACTGGCCCAACACTCTAACCACTAGGCTACCTGCTGGTTACTGGCCCACCGCTTTAACCACTAGGCTACCTGCTGGTTACTGGCCCAACGCTCTAACCACTAGGCTACCTGCTGTTTACTGGCCCACCGCTTTAACCACTAGGCTACCTGCTGGTTACTGGCCCAACGCTCTAACCACTAGGCTACCTGCTGTTTACTGGCCCACCGCTTTAACCACTAGGCTACCTGCTGGTTACTGGCCCAACGCTCTAACCACTAGGCTACCTGCTGGTTACTGGCCCAACGCTCTAACCACTAGGCTACCTGCTGGTTACTGGCCCAACGCTCTAACCACTAGGCTACCTGCTGGTTCCTGGCCCAACACTCTAACCACTAGGCTACCTGCTGGTTACTGGCCCAACACTCTAACCACTAGGCTACCTACTGGTTACTGGCCCAACGCTCTAACCACTAGGCTACCTGCTGTTTACTGGCCCAACACTCTAACCACTAGGCTACCTGCTGTTTACTGGCCCACCGCTCTAACCACTAGGCTACCTGCTGGTTACTGGCCCAACGCTCTAACCACTAGGCTACCTGCTGGTTACTGGCCCAACGCTCTAACCACTAGGCTGCCTGCTGGTTACTGGCCCAACGCTCTAACCACTAGGCTACCTGCTGGTTACTGGACAAAGTGGAGTGGCCCCAGTGAGAAGGCCAATGTGTGTGGAGGTAAGGTCAGCAGTCAGTGGGGGGCCTGGAGGTCAGATAGGAGTGGGGGAGAGGTCAGCAGTCAGTGGGGGGCCTGGAGGTCAGATAGGAGTGGGGGAGAGGTCAGCAGTCAGTGGGGGGCCTGGAGGTCAGATAGGAGTGGGGGAGAGGTCAGATAGGAGTGGGGGAGAGGTCAGATAGGAGTGGGGGAGAGGTCAGCAGTCAGTGGGGGGCCTCGAGGTCAGATAGGAGTGGGGGAGAGGTCAGCAGTCAGTGGGGGGCCTGGAGGTCAGATAGGAGTGGGGGAGAGGTCAGCAGTCAGTGGTCTGGTCTAGGAGGACAGATGCAGAATTTTGGTCTGGTCTAGGAGGACAGCTGTAGAACATTGGTCTGGTCTAGGAGGACAGCTGTAGAACATTGGTCTGGTCTAGGATGACAGATGTAGAGCCTTGGTCTTGTCTAGGAGGACAGATGCAGAACCTTGGTCTGGGAGGACAGATGCATAACCTTGGTCTGGGAGGACAGATGCAGAACCTTGGTCTGGGAGGACAGATGTAGAACCTTGGTCTGGTCTGGGAGGACAGATGCAGAATTTTGGTCTGGTCTAGGAGGACAGATGTAGAACCTTGGTCTGGTCTGGGAGGACAGATGCAGAACCTTGGTCTGGTCTAGGAGGACAGATTTACTTCTGCTCTTCAATCATTTTTTATTTATTTTTTTACTTTTCTATTTTTAAAAATAAATAAATAATTTGACCTTTTTAACTAGGCAAGTCAGTTAAGAACAAATTCTTATTTTCAATGACGGCCTAGGAACAGTGGGTTAACTGCCTGTTCAGGGGCAGAACGACATATTTGTACTTTTTTTTTATTTTTTTTATTTCACCTTTATTTAACCAGGTAGGCTAGTTGAGAACAAGTTCTCATTTGCAACTGCGACCTGGCCAAGATAAAGCAAAGCAGTGTGAACAGACAACACAGAGTTACACATGTAGTAAACACCTTGTCAGCTCGGGAATTCAATCTAGCAACCTTTCTGTTACTAGTCCAACACTCTAACCACTAGGCTACCTGCTGGTTACTGGCCCAACACTCTAACCACTAGGCTACCTGCTGGTTACTGGCCCAACGCTCTAACCACTAGGCTACCTGCTGGTTACTGGCCCAACACTCTAACCACTAGGCTACCTGCTGGTTACTGGCCCACCGCTTTAACCACTAGGCTACCTGCTGGTTACTGGCCCAACGCTCTAACCACTAGGCTACCTGCTGTTTACTGGCCCACCGCTTTAACCACTAGGCTACCTGCTGGTTACTGGCCCAACGCTCTAACCACTAGGCTACCTGCTGGTTACTGGCCCAACGCTCTAACCACTAGGCTACCTGCTGGTTACTGGCCCAACGCTCTAACCACTAGGCTACCTGCTGGTTACTGGCCCAACACTCTAACCACTAGGCTACCTGCTGGTTACTGGCCCAACACTCTAACCATTAGGCTACCTACTGGTTACTGGCCCAACGCTCTAACCACTAGGCTACCTGCTGTTTACTGGCCCAACACTCTAACCACTAGGCTACCTGCTGTTTACTGGCCCACCGCTCTAACCACTAGGCTACCTGCTGGTTACTGGCCCAACGCTCTAACCACTAGGCTACCTGCTGGTTACTGGCCCAACGCTCTAACCACTAGGCTGCCTGCTGGTTACTGGCCCAACGCTCTAACCACTAGGCTACCTGCTGGTTACTAGTCCAACGCTGTAACCACTAGGCTACCTGCTGGTTACTGGCCCAACGCTCTAACCACTAGGCTACCTGCTGGTTACTGGCCCAACGCTCTAACCACTAGGCTACCTGCTGGTTACTGACCCAATGCTTTAACCACTAGGCTGCCTGCTGGTTACTGGCCCAACGCTCTAACCACTAGGCTACCTGCTGGTTACTAGTCCAACACTCTAACCACTAGGCTACCTGCTGGTTACTGACTCAATGCTTTAACCACTAGGCTACCTGCTGGTTACTGGCCCAACGCTCTAACCACTAGGCTACCTGCTGGTTACTAGTCCAACGCTCTAACCACTAGGCTACCTGCTGGTTACTAGTCCAACACTCTAACCACTAGGCTACCTGCTGGTTACTAGCCCAACACTCTAACCACTAGGCTACCTGCTGGTTACTAGTCCAACGCTCTAACCACTAGGCTACCTGCTGGTTACTGGCCCAACGCTCTAACCACTAGGCTACCTGCTGGTTACTGGCCCAACGCTCTAACCACTAGGCTACCTGCTGGTTACTGGCCCAACGCTCTAACCACTAGGCTACCTGCTGGTTACTAGTCCAACACTCTAACCACTAGGCTACCTGCTGGTTACTAGCCCAACGCTCTAACCACTAGGCTACCTGCTCTAACCACTAGGCTACCTGCTCTAACCACTAGGCTACCTGCTCTAACCACTAGGCTGCCTGCTGGTTACTAGGCCAACGCTCTAACCACTAGGCTACCTGCTGGTTACTAGCCCAACGCTCTAACCACTAGGCTACCTGCTGGTTACTAGCCCAACGCTCTAACCACTAGACCAATAGTTTTTTATTTATTTTGAGGAATGGGAGATTCGATATAGACCAATAGTTTTTTATTTATTTTGAGGAATGGGAGATTCTATATGAACCAATAGTTTTTTATTTATTTTGAGAATGGGAGATTCGATATAGACCAATAGTTTATTCTATATGAACCAATAGTTTTTTATTTATTTTGAGAATGGGAGATTCGATATAGACCAATAGTTTTTTATTTATTTTCCGGGTCAAGTTTTGGCCTTTTCAAAGACTTTGGTACACGTCTAGAAGATATGGTTGATTATGTTCAACATGGCCAAGCACAGGAAGTAGCTCTTTCAGTCGTTGGAATAAGTTCCATCAACATGGCCAAACACAGGAAGTAGCTTTCAGTCATTGGAATGAGTTCCATCAACATGGCCAAGCACAGGAAGTAGCTCTTTCAGTCGTTGGAATAAGTTCCATCAACATGGCCAAACACAGGAAGTAGCTTTCAGTCATTGGAATGAGTTCCATCAACATGGCCAAGCACAGGAAGTAGCTCTTTCAGTCATTGGAATGAGTTCCATCAACATGGCCAAACACAGGAAGTAGCTTTCAGTCATTGGAATGAGTTCCATCAACATGGCCAAGCACAGGAAGTAGCTCTTTCAGTCGTTGGAATAAGTTCCATCAACATGGCCAAGCACAGGAAGTAGCTCTTTCAGTCGTTGGAATGAGTTCCATCAACATGGCCAAGCACAGGAAGTAGCTCTTTCAGTCGTTGGAATAAGTTCCATCAACATGGCCAAGCCATGCCCAACTAGCATCACCACCCTGGATGGTTCCGACCTTGAATATGTGGACATCTATAAGTACCTAGGTGTCTGGCTAGACTGCAAACTCTCCTTCCAGACTCATATCAAACATCTCCAATCGAAAATCAAATCAAGAGTCGGCTTTCTATTCCGCAACAAAGCCTCCTTCACTCACGCCGCCAAGCTTACCCTAGTAAAACTGACTATCCTACCGATCCTCGACTTCGGCGATGTCATCTACAAAATGGCTTCCAACACTCTACTCAGCAAACTGGATGCAGTCTATCACAGTGCCATCCGTTTTGTCACTAAAGCACCTTATACCACCCACCACTGCGACTTGTATGCTCTAGTCGGCTGGCCCTCGCTACATATTCGTCGCCAGACCCACTGGCTCCAGGTCATCTACAAGTCCTTGCTAGGTAAAGCTCCGCCTTATCTCAGTTCACTGGTCACGATGGCAACACCCATCCGTAGCACTCGCTCCAGCAGGTGTATCTCACTGATCATCCCTAAAGCCAACACCTCATTTGGCCGCCTTTCGTTCCAGTACTCTGCTGCCTGTGATTGGAACGAACTGCAAAAATCGCTGAAGTTGGAGACTTTTATCTCCCTCACCAACTTCAAACATCAGCTATCTGAGCAGCTAACCGATCGCTGCAGCTGTACATAGTCTATTGGTAAATAGCCCACCCATTTTCACCTACCTCATTCCCATACTGTTTTTATTTATTTACTTTTCTGCTCTTTTGCACACCAATATCTCTACCTGTACATGACCATCCGATCACTTATCACTCCAGTGTTAATCTGCAAAATTGTAATTATTCGCCTACCTCCTCATGCCTTTTGCACACATTGTATATAGACTCCCCCTTTTTTTTCTACTGTGTTATTGACTTGTTAATTGTTTACTCCATGTGTAACTCTGTGTTGTCTGTTCACACTGCTATGCTTTATCTTGGCCAGGTCGCAGTTGTAAATGAGAACTTGTTCTCAACTTAGCCTACCTGTTTAAATAAAAGTGAAATAAAAAAATAAAAAATAAAACAGGAAGTAGCTCTTTCAGTCGTTGGAATGAGTTCCATCAACATGGCCAAGTACAGGAAGTAGCTCTTTCAGTCATTGGAATGAGTTCCATCAACATGGCCAAGTACAGGAAGTAGCTCTTTCAGTCATTGGAATGAGTTCCATCAACATGGCCAAGTACAGGAAGTAGCTCTTTCAGTCGTTGGAATGAGTTCCATCAACATGGCCAAGTACAGGAAGTAGCTCTTTCAGTCGTTGGAATGAGTTCCATCAACATGGCCAAGTACAGGAAGTAGCTCTTTCAGTCGTTGGAATGAGTTCCAGAAGGCAGCTGGAAGGTTTAGCGGCCTTTTTTCGTGAATGTGTTGAGAGATACAGGATTAAAACACTTGAGTGTCTCCATTGATCCTAGCTACCGGCAGTTCTGCACAGACTCAGGACAACTGAGTTTTGGAGAAATGCACATATTCAATTAGAATATTACCTGCCATGACTACAAGGTCCGATAGGAATTCAGGGAATTCAGTGTGGAACGTTGTATACGGCCCAGGAGGCCTGTAAACAGTAGCTATAAAAAGTTATTGAGTAGACTGCATAGATTTCATTACTAGAAGCTCCAAAACGCAATCATTTTATACCCCCTCTCTCATCCCTTCATCCTTCCCTCTTCATCTATCGTCTGTCTTCATCTCTTCCCCTCTGCTCCCTCCCCTCCCTTCCCCTCCTCCCTCTTCCTTCCCCTCTGCTCCCTCCCCTCCCTTCCCCTCCTCCCTCTTCCTCCCCATCCTCTCTCTTTCTTCCCATTAAACGTTGTATCTCTGTGTAAACGGTAAGAGCGTGGCAGCGCAGCGAAGTGCAGCTGTCTAATTGATGTTGTCTTATTAATGAACAGACAGCGCTGGGACATCACTCCTAATTAGCTTGTCTTATAGCTGGAGCACACAGCACCGCGTCGTGTCACAAACAGAGATAATTAGAGCACTGTGTGTGTGTGTGTGTTTTTAATTATCCCTGTCACTCATTAAGACTAGAAGATAGTCCACCTGGAGAGTGTCTTCACCACAGGGTTCTGAGAGTCCACCTGGAGAGTGCCTTCACCACAGGGTTCTGAGAGTCCACCTGGAGAGTGTCTTCACCACAGGGTTCTGAGAGTCCACCTGGAGAGTGCCTTCACCACAGGGTCTAGAGAGTCCACCTGGAGAGTGTCTTCCCCACAGGGTCTAGATAGTGTCTTCACCACAGGGTCTAGATAGTGTCTTCACCACAGGGTTCAGATAGTCCACCTAGAGAGTGGGGTGGTTGTGTGTCTGTGCTGCTCCAATCAGGTAGGAGTTCCTTCACTGACAAGTATGTTTTCGATTCCGTAGTGTCACTGTGTGGATGGGGAGGTCAGGTGGTGTTTGCTGTCTCGTTTTGTAAGTTTGTGATCGTTTCGTTGATGTTTGGTTGGTTCGTTTCGTTGATGTTTGTTTGATCGGTTAGTTTGTGGGTGACAGTATAGCCTACTGGTTTGGTTTCAGACACTGTTTTAATTCTGATATGGTTAATCAGGTGTCTTACTGCTGGGCTGGAACAACAGACAGACAGACATGATAACTCACGATGAGAACGGAGAAGAATAGCTGCACTTTGAAAGGGCTCTGAAAGATGGAACTATTGTCGTCGCTCAACCCATCGTGTGTCAAATTGCTCAAATGCCCCTATCTCATTATCGATCAAAGGAGTCTGGTCTCTCTGTCTTGTAGTATTTGCCATGATAACTGGGGCGTTAGCTAGCCAGGCGGCTTTAACACTGCTTAACACCACACTGTAATCTAAGGACAGACTGGTGTCAGTAGGCCTATCACGGGAGAGATTTGTCTGGTAAAGCAACCAAACGATCTCTGGACCATATGAAGAATCTGAACCCACAGAGACCACCTCGATGGCAGTATCATTTCTACTTAATCAGGCTCCGTCCCCCAACCCCATGCATGGACAGAGACATGGATTATAGCAGAAAGAAACCCAACAAAGGAGAAAAGAGAGTGAGACAGAGGGAGAAATGTAGAGAAAAAAGGGAAGAGAGAGATTAAGAAGTACACCTGTCACCAGCTCTCCTGTGCCCTATCAGTGTGTGAACAGCTATTCTCATGGGGCCCGATTCAGACTGAGGGAATGTACACCATTCCTATGCACACCTTCCCTACGCACTTCTCATTAGTTGCTATTCAGACTTACCTTATGTAGGTGCGCTCCGGGATTTGCAGGCATGGTTGCCTTGCGCGCACTGAACACATTTTAATTCAACAGCTGAAAACCACATTTATCATGGAGTTCTCATTCAATAGGGGTTTCAGCACATTTATCATGGAGTTCTCATTCAATAGGGTTTTCAGCACATTTATCCCTTTTAAAGTCGGTGTACCTTTTCATTTTCTCAACAGATTAACTAGAATATATTGAGAGAAAGGTTTAGAATATTAGGGATCAATGAAAAAGTCATGCATATTCATCTCCTTTTCAGCACCAAGATTTTGGTAGATTTAAAAAAATACTCTGATTGTGTATATTATTTTGGTCTGCCATGAAGCTTCTGTCTATTACATGATCTGATCAGTATGTGTTGATAATCCTCCCAAGGCTTTAAAAAAATATATATATAACGTTAACCTTGGAGAACCGCAAAGTGTTGCTACTGCTCTCAACATTGCTGCCCTGAATTTATCAGGCGCTATCGACAAAGATCAGTGGGGAAAAGTAGTGATGTACTACTTTCTGCACACGGTCAGTGTGAACTGGAGTGGCTTGACACAATGTGGCCCAGCATTTACGTAGCATAGCATTTCTTTCACATGACCCATCTAATATTTTATTCTGGTCACTTTCTATTTTTGCATATATGCTATTTCACTCTACCGTTTACACCTTTCTGTTTATGTGACAAATAAACTTGGATTTGATGTAGTGTGTGTTGACCAGAGACGGTAATGTGAAGAACAACATGACCTGCACCAAAGTCAGATTAGGATAAAGGTGAAGGACGAGATAAAGTGTATTTTTACCTGGAGGTTTCCCTTATTGTAGGTTACTACTTTCAACACTTTTAGTCTTTAAATCTTTGGTTGTTTACTACACTACTCCCTCTGTTTAGCACATGGCCTCACATGTGAATCCTTAAAGAGATGGGTGGGGCTAAGGCTTAAGAGGGTGTGAACGATGCTGAATGGGTGTAGACAAAGAGGATCTCTCCAGTAGGTACCAAAACATTCAAAGGTAATTTTCTCAAAAGTGGGGTTACACGTTTATCAAAGCAGAATTACGATCCCATTTTTCCTCAACTGTAGTGTATGCTAAACCATTTTCTAGCTCTGAGTCTTTATTTTTATCCAATGTAAAAATAAAAAAAACACAATTTAAAATTATTTTGCAACATAAGTCCAAATCCATTTGGTCTCATTTTTCTCCAGGAATGATAAGGTTAAACAGTAGTAATTTATATTTACAATCCCCTTATCCAAATGGATTACTCATTTACCCAGCTCTAATCAATAGCGCTTATCAATTTGTAAATTGCATGGAGAAAGGTGTTAATTCTATCAGAAAAAATAAAGTAGATGATGTTGAACTGACAGGTTGCTCAACCTGATTCGCTGTTTCATCGCACCGTTACGGTGGAGGTTATGAAGAATTTAAGTCATGGTTGATTGTGAATTTATCCAGGACACCGGGGTTAACACCCCTCCTCTTATGATAAGTGCAATGGGATCTTTAGTGACCACAGAGAGTCAGGACACCTGTTTAACGTCACCCTCCAGAGGGTCCCTGGGGAATGAGGATGTTTTTTGAGTACCTCTTCAACACTAGCTCTTACTCCTTCTCTCCACATCAGTTGCTTATCCACTACTCGGTCTCTCCCCATCAGTTGCCCAGAAAGACTCACAGCTGTAATCACTCTTAGAGAATTACCCAGAAACACTCACAGCTGTAATCACTCTTAGAGAATTACCCAGAAAGACTCACAGCTGTAATCGCTCTTAGAGAATTACCCAGAAAGACTCACAGCTGTAATCGCTCTTAGAGAATTACCCAGAAAGACTCACAGCTGTAATCGCTCTTAGAGAATTACCCAGAAAGACACACAGCTGTAATCCCTTTTATGGAATTACCCAGAAAGACTCACAGCTGTAATCACTCTTAGAGAATTACCCAGAAAGACTCACAGCTGTAATCACTCCTAGAGAATTACCCAGAAAGACTCACAGCTGTAATCACTCTTAGAGAATTACCCAGAAAGACTCACAGCTGTAATCACTCTTAGAGAATTACCCAGAAAGACTCACAGCTGTAATCACTCTTGGAGAATTACCCAGAAAGACTCACAGCTGTAATCGCTCTTAGAAAATTATCCAGAAAGAATCACAGCTGTAATCACTCTTAGAGAATTACCCAGAAAGACTCACAGCTGTAATCGCTCTTAGAGAATTCCCCAGAAAGACTCACAGCTGTAATCGCTCTTAGAGAATTACCCAGAAAGACACACAGCTGTAATCCCTCTAATGGAATTACCCAGAAAGACTCACAGCTGTAATCACTCTTAAAGAATTACCCAGAAAGACTCACCGCTGTAATCACTCTTAGAGAATTACCCAGAAAGAATCACAGCTGTAATCGCTGTGAGAGAATTGCCCAGAAAGACTCACAGCTGTAATCACTCTTAGAGAATTACCCAGAAAGACTCACAGCTCTAATCACTCTTAGAGAATTACCCAGAAAGACTCACAGCTGTGATCACTCTTAGAGAATTACCCAGAAAGACTCACAGCTGTAATCGCTCTTAGAGAGTTACCCAGAAAGACACAGCTGTAATCACTCTTAGAGAATTACCCAGAAAGTATCACAGCTGTAATCACTCTTAGAGAATTACCCAGAAAGACTCACAGCTGTAATCGCTCTTAGAGAATTACCCAGAAAGACTCACAGCTGTAATCGCTCTTAGAAAATTACCCAGAAAGACTCACAGCTGTACTCACTCTTAGAGAATTACCCAGAAAGACTCACAGCTGTAATCACTGGCAAAGGTGATTCTAACGTACTCAGCGGTGTGAAATACGATATTTCTCAATTTAATTTGTAATACATTTGCACATATTTTGGGGTAATGTGTGTAGATGGACGAGAAAAAAACATATTTAATCCATTTTGAATTCAGAGTAACACAACAAAATGTGGAATAAGTCAAGGGGTAAGACGACTTTCTGAAAGCATTGTATCTGATTCTAGTCTGCAGGTTCTCTATTGTGACAGCCTGTCTCTCTCTGTCTCTCTTTCTCTGCCTGTCTCTCTCCGTCTCTCCCCATCAGTTGCTTATCCACTACTCCTTCTCTCCCCATCAGCTGCTTATCCACTACTCCTTCTCTCCCCATCAGCTGCTTATCCACTACTCCTTCTCTCCCCATCAGTTGCTTATCCACTACTCCTTCTCTCCCCATCAGCTGCTTATCCACTACTCCTTCTCTCCCCATCAGTTGCTTATCCACTACTCCTTCTCTCCCCATCAGTTGCTTATCCACTACTCCTTCTCTCCCCATCAGTTGCTTATCCACTACTCCGTCTGTCCCCATCAGTTGCTTATCCACTACTCCTTCTCTCCCCATCAGTTGCTTATCCACTACTCCGTCTGTCCCCATCAGTTGCTTATCCACTACTCCTTCTCTCCCCATCAGTTGCTTATCCACTACTCCTTCTCTCCCCATCAGTTGCTTATCCACTACTCCGTCTGTCCCCATCAGTTGCTTATCCACTACTCCGTCTCTCCCCATCAGTTGCTTATCCACTACTCCTTCTCTCCCCATCAGTTGCTTATCCACTACTCCGTCTGTCCCCATCAGTTGCTTATCCACTACTCCGTCTCTCCCCATCAGTTGCTTATCCACTACTCTGTCTCTCCCCATCAGTTGCTTATCCACTACTCTGTCTCTCCCCATCAGTTGCTTATCCACTACTCCGTCTCTCCCCATCAGTTGCTTATCCACTACTCCGTCTCTCCCCATCAGTTGCTTATCCACTACTCCTTCTCTCCCCATCAGTTGCTTATCCACTACTCCGTCTGTCCCCATCAGTTGCTTATCCACTACTCCTTCTCTCCCCATCAGCTGCTTATCCACTACTCCTTCTCTCCCCATCAGCTGCTTATCCACTACTCCTTCTCTCCCCATCAGTTGCTTATCCACTACTCCGTCTGTCCCCATCAGTTGCTTATCCACTACTCCTTCTCTCCCCATCAGCTGCTTATCCACTACTCCTTCTCTCCACATCAGCTGCTTATCCACTACTCTGTCTCTCCCCATCAGTTGCTTATCCACTACTCCTTCTCTCCCCATCAGCTGCTTATCCACTACTCCTTCTCTCCCCATCAGTTGCTTATCCACTACTCCTTCTCTCCCCATCAGTTGCTTATCCACTACTCCTTCTCTCCCCATCAGTTGCTTATCCACTACTCCTTCTCTCCCCATCAGTTGCTTATCCACTACTCCTTCTCTCCCCATCAGTTGCTTATCCACTACTCCGTCTCTCCCCATCAGTTGCTTATCCACTACTCCTTCTCTCCCCATCAGTTGCTTATCCACTACTCCGTCTGTCCCCATCAGTTGCTTATCCACTACTCCTTCTCTCCCCATCAGTTGCTTATCCACTACTCCGTCTGTCCCCATCAGTTGCTTATCCACTACTCCTTCTCTCCCCATCAGTTGCTTATCCACTACTCCTTCTCTCCCCATCAGTTGCTTATCCACTACTCCGTCTGTCCCCATCAGTTGCTTATCCACTACTCCTTCTCTCCCCATCAGTTGCTTATCCACTACTCCTTCTCTCCCCATCAGTTGCTTATCCACTACTCCTTCTCTCCCCATCAGTTGCTTATCCACTACTCCTTCTCTCCCCATCAGTTGCTTATCCACTACTCCGTCTCTCCCCATCAGTTGCTTATCCACTACTCCTTCTCTCCCCATCAGTTGCTTATCCACTACTCCGTCTGTCCCCATCAGTTGCTTATCCACTACTCCTTCTCTCCCCATCAGTTGCTTATCCACTACTCCGTCTGTCCCCATCAGTTGCTTATCCACTACTCCTTCTCTCCCCATCAGTTGCTTATCCACTACTCCTTCTCTCCCCATCAGTTGCTTATCCACTACTCCGTCTGTCCCCATCAGTTGCTTATCCACTACTCCGTCTCTCCCCATCAGTTGCTTATCCACTACTCCTTCTCTCCCCATCAGTTGCTTATCCA
Source organism: Oncorhynchus mykiss (assembly GCF_057628025.1). Lineage (NCBI taxonomy): Eukaryota > Metazoa > Chordata > Actinopteri > Salmoniformes > Salmonidae > Oncorhynchus > Oncorhynchus mykiss. The sequence continues at coordinate 1,297,672 of NC_143027.1, forward strand.
CTACTCCGTCTGTCCCCATCAGTTGCTTATCCACTACTCCGTCTCTCCCCATCAGTTGCTTATCCACTACTCCTTCTCTCCCCATCAGTTGCTTATCCACTACTCCGTCTCTCCCCATCAGTTGCTTATCCACTACTCCTTCTCTCCCCATCAGTTGCTTATCCACTACTCCGTCTGTCCCCATCAGTTGCTTATCCACTACTCCTTCTCTCCCCATCAGCTGCTTATCCACTACTCCTTCTCTCCCCATCAGTTGCTTATCCACTACTCCGTCTGTCCCCATCAGTTGCTTATCCACTACTCCTTCTCTCCCCATCAGCTGCTTATCCACTACTCCTTCTCTCCACATCAGCTGCTTATCCACTACTCTGTCTCTCCCCATCAGTTGCTTATCCACTACTCCTTCTCTCCCCATCAGCTGCTTATCCACTACTCCTTCTCTCCCCATCAGTTGCTTATCCACTACTCCGTCTGTCCCCATCAGTTGCTTATCCACTACTCCTTCTCTCCCCATCAGCTGCTTATCCACTACTCCTTCTCTCCCCATCAGTTGCTTATCCACTACTCCGTCTGTCCCCATCAGTTGCTTATCCACTACTCCTTCTCTCCCCATCAGTTGCTTATCCACTACTCCGTCTGTCCCCATCAGTTGCTTATCCACTACTCCTTCTCTCCCCATCAGCTGCTTATCCACTACTCCTTCTCTCCACATCAGCTGCTTATCCACTACTCTGTCTCTCCCCATCAGTTGCTTATCCACTACTCCTTCTCTCCACATCAGTTGCTTATCCACTACTCTGTCTCTCCCCATCAGTTGCTTATCCACTACTCCTTCTCTCCCCATCAGTTGCTTATCCACTACTCCGTCTCTCCCCATCAGTTGCTTATCCACTACTCCTTCTCTCCCCATCAGTTGCTTATCCACTACTCCTTCTCTCCCCATCAGTTGCTTATCCACTACTCCGTCTCTCCCCATCAGTTGCTTATCCACTACTCCGTCTCTCCCCATCAGTTGCTTATCCACTACTCCTTCTCTCCCCATCAGTTGCTTATCCACTACTCCTTCTCTCCCCATCAGTTGCTTATCCACTACTCCTTCTCTCCCCATCAGTTGCTTATCAACTACTCCTTCTCTCCCCATCAGTTGCTTATCCACTACTCCTTCTCTCCACATCAGTTGCTTATCCACTACTCCGTCTCTCCCCATCAGTTGCTTATCCACTACTCCGTCTCTCCCCATCAGTTGCTTATCCACTACTCCTTCTCTCCCCATCAGTTGCTTATCCACTACTCCTTCTCTCCACATCAGTTGCTTATCCACTACTCCGTCTCTCCCCATCAGTTGCTTATCCACTACTCCTTCTCTCCACATCAGCTGCTTATCCACTACTCCTTCTCTCCCCATCAGTTGCTTATCCACTACTCCGTCTCTCCCCATCAGTTGCTTATCCACTACTCCTTCTCTCCCCATCAGTTGCTTATCCACTACTCCTTCTCTCCACATCAGTTGCTTATCCACTACTCCGTCTCTCCCCATCAGTTGCTTATCCACTACTCCGTCTCTCCCCATCAGTTGCTTATCCACTACTCCTTCTCTCCCCATCAGTTGCTTATCCACTACTCCTTCTCTCCACATCAGTTGCTTATCCACTACTCCGTCTCTCCCCATCAGTTGCTTATCCACTACTCCTTCTCTCCCCATCAGTTGCTTATCCACTACTCCTTCTCTCCCCATCAGTTGCTTATCCACTACTCCTTCTCTCCCCATCAGTTGCTTATCCACTACTCCGTCTGTCCCCATCAGTTGCTTATCCACTACTCCGTCTCTCCCCATCAGTTGCTTATCCACTACTCCTTCTCTCCCCATCAGTTGCTTATCCACTACTCCGTCTGTCCCCATCAGTTGCTTATCCACTACTCCTTCTCTCCCCATCAGTTGCTTATCCACTACTCCTTCTCTCCCCATCAGTTGCTTATCCACTACTCCGTCTGTCCCCATCAGTTGCTTATCCACTACTCCGTCTCTCCCCATCAGTTGCTTATCCACTACTCTGTCTCTCCCCATCAGCTGCTTATCCACTACTCCTTCTCGCCACATCAGTTGCTTATCCACTACTCTGTCTCTCCCCATCAGTTGCTTATCCACTACTCCTTCTCTCCCCATCAGTTGCTTATCCACTACTCCTTCTCTCCCCATCAGCTGCTTATCCACTACTCCTTCTCTCCCCATCAGTTGCTTATCCACTACTCCTTCTCTCCACATCAGTTGCTTATCCACTACTCCGTCTCTCCCCATCAGTTGCTTATCCACTACTCCGTCTCTCCCCATCAGTTGCTTATCCACTACTCCGTCTCTCCCCATCAGTTGCTTATCCACTACTCCGTCTCTCCCCATCAGTTGCTTATCCACTGCTCCTCATGTTCCTTTGTTCTCATCCACCTGACATCATGTCTCTCATATTTGCATTCCTGGTTATAAAACTGCAGTCCCAAAGTACCTCTGCCTTGGGGCTAAAACTTGTTCCTTATAATCAAATTTTATGTAGTTCTGTTCGGGAGAGTCTCCTTCTCCCTCCCATCTCTCTGTGTGTCTCCTCTCCTTGCCAGGCGATAAATTGGAAGGCTAAGCCATTCATGAAGTTTAATAAAGCACCGCCATTGCCCAGGGGAGCTGGTATTAGCCACAACGAGAGCTGCCACCGTTTCTACCAATCACATCAACATAATAAGGCTGTTGTATGGGACTTTGACACCTTCCACTCCATCTCCACTCAGCCCTTCACTCCCTCCTCCTCCTCCACTCAGCCCTTCACTCCCTCCTCCTCCTCCACTCAGCCCTTCACTCCCTCCTCCACTCAGCCCTTCACTCCCTCCTCCTCCTCCACTCAGCCCTTCACTCCCTCCTCCTCCACTCAGCCCTTCACTCCCTCCTCCTCCTCCACTCAGCCCTTCACTCCCTCCTCCACTCAGCCCTTCACTCCCTCCTCCTCCTCCACTCAGCCCTTCACTCCCTCCTCCTCCACTCAGCCCTTCACTCCCTCCTCCTCCTCCACTCAGCCCTTCACTCCCTCCTCCTCCTCCACTCAGCCCTTCACTCCCTCCTCCTCCACTCAGCCCTTCACTCCCTCCTCCTCCTCCACTCAGCCCTTCACTCCCTCCTCCTCCTCCTCCCTCCATTTCCACTCAGCCCTTCACTCCCTCCTCCTCCTCCACTCAGCCCTTCACTCCCTCCTCCTCCTCCACTCAGCCCTTCACTCCCTCCTCCTCCTCCTCCCTCCATCTCCACTCAGCCCTTCACTCCCTCCTCCTCCTCCACTCAGCCCTTCACTCCCTCTTCCATCTCCACTCAGCCCTTCACTCCCTCCTCCTCCTCCACTCAGCCCTTCACTCCCTCCTCCTCCTCCTCCCTCCATCTCCACTCAGCCCTTCACTCCCCCCTCCTCCTCCTCCCTCCATCTCCACTCAGCCCTTCACTCACTCCTCCTCCCTCCATCTCCACTCAGCCCTTCACTCACTCCTCCTCCTCCCTCCATCTCCACTCAGCCCTTCACTCCCTCCTCCTCCTCCCTCCATCTCCACTCCGCCCTTTACTCCCTCCTCCTCCCCCCTCCATCTCCACTCAGCCCTTCACTCCCTCCTCCTCCTCCACTCAGCCCTTCACTCCCTCCTCCTCCTCCCTCCATCTCCACTCAGCCCTTCACTCCCCCCTCCTCCTCCTCCCTCCATCTCCACTCCGCCCTTTACTCCCTCCTCCTCTCCCCTCCATCTCCACTCAGCACTCCACTTCCTCCTCCTCTTCCTCCCTCCATCTCCACTCAGTCCTTCACTCCCTCCTCCTCTTCCTCCCTCCATCTACACTCAGCCCTTCACTCACTCCCTCCTCCTCCTCCCTCCATCTCCACTCAGCCCTTAACTCCCTCCTCCTCCTCCCTCCATCTCCACTCAGCCCTTCACTCCCTCCTCCTCCTCCTGATCCACTGCTCTGGCGCCTTCCATCAGTTGCTGATTCACTGCTCTGTCTCCAAGGAGGAGGAGGAGGGAGTGAAGTGTAGATGGAGGGAGGAGGAGTGGAAGGTGTCCTAAGTCCCGTACAACAGCCTTATTAAGTAGATGTGATTGGTAGAAACGGTGGCCACTCAGCCCTTCACTCCCTCTCCTCCCCCCTCACCCCCTTCCTATTCCTCTTCTTTCATCTCTCTGTTCCTCTTTCTCTCCCATGTCTCTCATCTCACCTCCTTCCTCTCCTCTCTCTCCCTCCTCTTCTCTCTTTCTCTCTCCTTCTCTCATTTCCCACCCTCCCTCCTCCGCTTCCTCCACTCCCTCCCTTGTCACTCTCTCTCCCTCCATGTTTCTTCCTCTGTCTCTCCTCCTGAGGGAGTTGTGTTTCTGTGTTTGAACACCTGGCTGCAGCACGTCTGTCTGAACAAGAGGAGAGGGGAGAAATAGGGGAGGAGAAGGGAGAAATAGGGGAGGAGAAGGGAGAAATAGGGGAGGAGAAGGGAGAAATAGGGGAGGAGAAGGGAGAAATAGGGGAGGGAAAGGGAGAAATAGGGGAGGAGAAGGAAGAAATAGGGGAGGAGAAGGGAGAAATAGGGGAGGAGAAGGGAGAAATAGGGGAGGAAAAGGGAGAAATAGGGGAGGAGAAGGGAGAAATAGGGGAGGAGAAGGGAGAAATAGGGGAGGAGAGGGGGAGAAATAGGGGAGGAAAAGGGAGAAATAGGGGAGGAGAGGGGGAGAAATAGGGGAGGAGAAGGGAGGAGAAGGGAGAAATAGGGGAGGAGAGGGGGAGAAATAGGGGAGGAGGGGGTTCCACCAAATAGGGGAGGAAAAGGGGAGGAGAAGGGAGAAATAGGGGAGGAGATAGGGGAGGAGAAGGGAGAAATAGGGGAGAAATAGGGGAGGAGAAGGGAGAAATAGGGGAGAAATAGGGTAGGAAATAGGAGAAGGGAGATATAGGGGAGGAAAAGGGAGAAATAGGGGAAGAGAAGGGAGAAATAGGGGAGGAGAAGGGAGAAATAGAGGAGAAGGGAGAAATAGGGGAGAAATAGGGAGGAGAAGGGAGAAATAGAGAGGAGAAGGGAGAAAAAGGGAGAAATAGGGGAGAAATGGGGGAGGAGAGGGGAGAAATAGGGGAGAGGAGGGAAGAGGTAGAGATTTCTCATTTAGTAAAGATCGCGGTGGTTCTAAATGCTCTGGCGGGTAGCGGGCGGTGAATGCCAACGCCGGTTGATTGGCAGCTGGGGCGGCCGCGGCAGCATTTGCATGGCATTTAGCAGGCGAGAGGAGACCGGTGACCAGTGAGAGGCGGGTGGAGTGGGGGGACGAATAAACAAGTCAGCTCTTACGTTCACCTACCATCACTAAGCTCTTCACAGACACACACACTTCCTCAAGACCCTGCGTCTCAATCCCACCACCACCTCCCTCCTATCCCCCCAAACCCACAGACAGACACTCATTATGGGGTGGCATTTAGCAGGAGATAAGGCCACCGAGGAGAGAGAGAGCGAGAAATTAGAAACAAGGGAAGCTCAGTTATATTATCCATTAGAAACAATGGAAGCTCAGTTATATTATCTATTAGAAACAAGGGAAGCTCAGTTATATTATCTATTAGAAACAAGGGAAGCTCAGTTATATTATCCATTAGAAACAAGGGAAGCTCAGTTATATTATCTATTAGAAACAATGGAAGCTCAGTTATATCATCTATTAGCAACAAGGGAACCTCCGTTTTCTTATCCATTAGAAACAAGGGAAGCTCAGTTTTCTTATCCATTAGAAACAAGGGAAGCTCAGTTATATTATCCATTAGAAACAAGGGAAGCTCAGTTTTCTTATCCATTAGAAACAAGGGAAGCTCAGTTATATTATCCATTAGAAACAAGGGAAGCTCAGTTATATTATCCATTAGAAACAAGGGAAGCTCAGTTATATTATCCATTAGAAACAAGGGAAGCTTTATGGGATTAAAATAACGCAACTACATTTGCATCTGAGTTGAATAAATCACAATTCAAGAAGATATCCGATTTGGAAATGTTGTTAACTATGTTGTTGTTCTCAACAAATATTATCAGACCAGGTAGCTTTTACTCTGTCCAAAGTCAATCCAGAACTTAATTTATTGATTAGACGGAGAGCAGAATTTGCCATCCATGAAGTTAGACTCAACCATTACTTCAATGGTAATCGTCCCTGTTGTTTACTGGCCAACAAGCTACACAGTAATGAACAATTAGCTAATATAGTAACTATTGAATCTGAAGCAGGGGAATTACTATCAGAACAGGCATTAATCAAACATAGAATCATAGATTCTTCCGCTTCTATGAAGAATTGGCTCACCTCTGATTGTAAATCCACACCAAGCCAGACTAAGGCCTTTCTAAAAGAATGAAGAACTCTTCTGTCAACAGAGGAAGCCATTTTGCTGGGAGCCCAGATCTCTCTCAACGAAGTCAAAAGGGCATCGGATAAACATGAATAAAGGCTAATCACCTGGTGGGGGTGGTATTCCTCCTGAGGTTTATTTACAATTCTGGAATCAATTAGGTTCACTGTTGCTCTAAATCACTGGTTCTCAATCCTGGCCCTGGGGACCCAAAGAGAACTACGTGTGCAAGGAGGCCTACAAACCTGACTCAGTTACAGCAGCTCTGTCAGGAGGAAGGGGCCAGAATTCACCCAACTTATTGTGGGAAACTTGTGGAAGGCTACCCGAAATGTTTGACCCAAGTTAAACAACTTAAAGGCAATGCTACCAAATACTAATTGAGTGTATGTAAACTTCTGACCCACTGGGAATGTGATGAAAGAAATAAAAGCTGAAATAAATAATTCTCTCTACTATTATTCTGACATTTCACATTCTTAAAATAAAGTAGTGATCATAACTGACCTAAGACAGGGAATTTTTACTAGGATTAACCTTTCTGATCTCCCCATCCCGGATCCGGGATCGTGAATACAGACTCAAGCTCATTACCATAACGCAACGTTAACTATTCATGAAAATCGCAAATGAAATGAAATAAATATGCTAGCTCTCAAGCTTAGCCTTTTGTTAACAACACTGTCATCTCAGATTTTCAAAATATGCTTCTCAACCATTGCAAAACAAGCATTTGTGTAACAGTATTGATGGCTAACGTAGCATTTAGCATTAGCATTCAGCTGGCAACATTTACACAAAAAAACAGAAAAGCATTCAAATAAAATCATTTACCTTTGAAGAACTTCAGATGTTTTCAATGAGGAGACTCTCAGATAGCAAATGTTCAGTTTTTCCTGAAAGATTATTTGTTTAGGACAAATCGCTCCGTTTTCTGCGTCACGTTTAGCTATGAAAAAACCCCTGTATCCAGGATTGTGTAAATCTATCAGCAAGCTCATTAGCATAACACAACGTTAACTATTTATGAAAATCGCAAATGAAATGAAATAAATATGCCATCTCTCAAGCTTAGCCTTTTGTAAACAACACTGTCATCTCAGATTTTCAAAATATGCTTCTCAACCATAGGAAAACAATCATTTGTGTAAAAGTAGCTAGCTAGCGTTAGCATTTCGCGTTAGCATTTCGCGTTAGCATTTAGCGTTAGCATTAGCGTTAGCATCCAGCACGCAACATTAACAAAAACATAAAAGCCTTCAAATAAAATAATTTACCTTTGAAGAACTTCTGATGTTTTCAATTAGGATACTCTCAGTTAGATAGCAGATGCTCAGTTTTTCCAAAAAGATTTCTTGTGTATTAGAAATAGCTCCGTTTTATACATCACATTTGGTTACCAAAAAAAATCTGAAAATTCAGTCCTCAAAACGCGAACTTTTTTCCAAATTAACTCCATAATATCGACTGAAAACATGGCAAACGTTGTTTAGAATCAATCATCAAGGTGTTTTTCACATATCTCTTCATTGATACATCGTTCTTGGACACATGCTTTCTCCCCTGAATCAAATGGTAAAGTAGAAGCAGCTGGCAATTGCGCACCGAATTCGACGCAGGACACCAGGCGGACACTTGGAAAATGTAGTCTCTTATGGTCAATCTTCCAATGATATGCCTACAAATACGTCACAATGCTGCTAAGACCTTGGGCGAACGACAGAAAGTGTAGGCTCATTCGTTGCGCAATCACAGCCATATAAGGAGAGAATGGAAAACAGAGCTTCAGAAATTCTGCTAATTCCTGGGTGATGCATCATCTTGGTTTCGCCTGTAGAATGAGTTCTGGGGCACTTACAGACAAAATCTTTGCAGAAACTTCAGAGTGTTTTCTTTCCAAAGCTGTCAAGAATATGCATAGTCGAGCATCTTTTCGTGACAAAATATCGCGCTTAAAACGGGAACGTTTTTTATCCAAAAATGAAATAGCGCCCCTAGAGATCTAACAGGTTAAATGTCAGGTATTGTGAAAAAACTGAGTTTAAATGTATTTGGCTAAGGTGTATGTAAACTTCCAACTGTACATATTCTCATTCACCCCTTTAGATATGTGTATTAGATAGTTGTTGGGGAATTGTTCGATTACGTGTTAGATATTACTGTACTGTCGGAACTGGAAGCACAAGCATTTTGCTACACTCACGTTAACATCTGCTAACCATGTGTATGTGACCAATACAATTTGATTTGATTTAGTTACATGTAACCACATCAGTCACTACCAACTAAATATGCTCGGTCAGCTGTTGTACAATCCCTATCAGTAAAAAAACTCTGTAGTATAAAAAGTAGCATCAAGAAGAAAGGTCCTAGCTGGATGTATCATGTAACCCTGGACTGAATCCAGTTCAAGTTGTGATAATAGTTTAAACTCTATAAAGTAGATGGGGAGAACAGGAAGAAAGGTCCTAGCTGGATGTAGTATGTAACCCTGGACTGAATCCAGTTCAAGTTGTGATAATAGTTTAAACTCTATAAAGTAGATGGGGAGAACAGGAAGAAAGGTCCTAGCTGGATGTAGCATGTAACCCTGGACTGAATCCAGTTCAAGTTGTGATAATAGTTTAAACTCTATAAAGTAGATGGGGAGAACAGGAAGTGGGCGGAAGGGGAATAATAATATTAAGTATACACTACTATGAGAGTCAGTGGTGATTGTAGAATGTAAATCTTGGTGGGGCAAAAAATAAAAGTGAGATGCATATCAGCACAGCCACTACACAACACAACACTAAACAATACATTTTCTGCACTATAACGATGCCCACACTGTTAGGGCCGACATAAAGCTGTCCCTACAGCAGAGCTTTCTTTTCAGCACCATGCAGTGAATCCTTACCACCGCTACACCTGGCTATCAGCGGAGCCTTGTTTTCAGCACCATGCAGTGAATCCTTACCACCGCTACACCTGGCTATCAGCGGAGCCTTGTCTGGCAAGCAAAACAGTTTGTTCAGTGTCATTTACTGCCTTTTAAAACAACATAACTGATATGGCTGACTTGCTTAAACAAATGTGGTTTCTGATGGCGATTGAGATGTACAAACTTTGGCATAAGGGGACAACAAGCGGATAAGAAGCAATCCGTAATTTAGATTAAGACATTAATGAGCGAGGTAGGACGGACGTAGTCAATATAACTGTTTGTTCAGCACTTTTGAAATGTACAGCGACAGAATTCAGAACATGGGCCGTTCTTACAGTGTTCTCCCTGTACACCAAGTCAGAACCATGGGATAAATAAAGAGGGCATATAAGCAGACAATGAAAGCTCTTACAATATTTGATGATTACATGTCTCAAAAACAGGTTTTAGGCTACATGTGCACCACCAAGTCAGAACAGTAGGTGAAATTAAGAGGGGTAAATAGACCAAATTATTAGGGTGAGGCACATGGGCTACTAACATCTTACTATACAATATACTCTTAGTATTACTTCCTTAGCAAATCAAATTTATTTCTATAGCCCTTCGTACATCAGCTGATATCTCAAAGTGCTGTACAGAAACCCAGCCTAAAACCCCAAACAGCAAGCAATGCAGGTGTAGAAGCACGGTGGCTAGGAAAAACTCCCTAGAAACGCCAAAACCTAGGAAGAAACCTAGAGAGGAACCAGGCTATGTGGGGTGGCCAGTCCTCTTCTGGCTGTGCCGGGTGGAGATTATAACAGAACATGGCCAAGATGTTCAAATGTTCATAAATGACCAGCATGGTCGAATAATAATAAGGCAGAACAGTTGAAACTGGAGCAGCAGCACGGTCAGGTGGACTGGGGACAGCAAGGAGTCATCATGTCAGGTAGTCCTGGGGCATGGTCCTAGGGCTCAGGTCCTCCGAGAGAGAGAAAGAAAGAGAGAATTAGAGAGAGTATATGTGGGGTGGCCAGTCCTCTTCTGGCTGTGCCGGGTGGAGATTATAACAGAACATGGCCAAGATGTTCAAATGTGCATAAATGACCAGCATGGTTGATTAATAATAAGGTAGAACAGTTGAAACTGAAGCTGACATTAGCTACAGTATACATATCTCCCTGGCATATTACATAATTTATGCAGCAGCGTACACAACATTTTTGGACTCACCTTTTTGTGCTGTGCTCACCTGAACAGGAAGATGGCGCGGCGGTCCTTCATGGGGAAATTTTGTCATCAAAGTTGGGCATTCTCTGGGTTTATGGTGCTTTCAAAACAATTGGGAACTCAGTAAAAAACAAGGTTGCATGATGACGTCATTGATCTTCAGGTCGTAGCTAGAGAAAGAGGCCGGATTTACAAGAGATGGATGACCATTCAAAACGTCTTTTCCCAGTCCTTTATTCCCGACTTCCCAGCTGTCTTGAACTCACTGAAGTCAAGGTTTCGCAGTTCCGAGTTAACAGTTGTTTTGAGCGCGGCACAAACCATGCTTCAGTGTCAGCATGGCCAATGTTGAATGTTTATAATTTTTTATTTGAAAAGAACCCTTAATCCCAGATTTGGGACCACACTGAATAACAGGCTACATAAACATTACACAACAAGTTGGAAATCGCAAATTCAACAATGAGTGGTTTGGAAGGAATCAGTGACTTTGCTTTGCAATGCTTGCAGTTAGCCACTGTCACTGATTCCTTCCAAACCACTCATTGTTGAATTTGCGATTTCCAACTTGTTGTGTAATGTTTATGTCCAATGTCAGATGAACACCGATCCATTTTATCTATAAATTCTCTTCATTATTTCTCTGCATATGACAATGATTAAAAAGGATTTGCCAGTAGATTCTTGACTTGATGCATGACGATCACGGCTAGCTAAGATTTTGAAAGTATGATGTTGACATGATCAGTCCAATCAAAGCTACCGTACATATAATGTGATTTGACGTAATTTTATCTGTGGCCAATGACCTTGAGCCTTCTTGGATGGGTACTTCTAATGTAACTCCATGGCATCACCCAAGAGGCTTGAATTTTGTATCTCTGCCCTTATACTTGGCGGTGACGTAGTGTCCCCATGAGTGACTTGGCTGCCCCACCACCACAAAAAGCACTGAACTGGGCTGAAACACCTGCTTTTTGGAGCTGCTTTACTCAAGAAAACAAAAAAGACCATGTTTGTATGCGGCTTTATTAACTCAATATATATATATATATATTTTATATATTGTTTGCAAACTGATATGTGACATGTATTAATGCCAAAATAATGTGTTGGTGTACCTGGGCCCGCCCCTTTTGGGATGTGAAATGACACATTCACGACTAGCTTCCTGTCTCATACACAGAGTCATATTTGTTGAATTTGGTGTGGACATAACCAAGACACTTAGGAAGACTTGTTAAACCCTGAGGAAACAAGGTCAGAGGAATGATTTAACAACTAGTAAGGTTTAGAGACACTAAGGAAGACTTGTTAAACCCTGAGGAAACAAGGTCAGAGGAATGATTTAACAGCTAGTAAGGTTTAGAGACACTAAGGAAGACTTGTTAAACCCTGAGGAAACAAGGTCAGAGGAATGATTTAACAACTAGTAAGGTTTAGAGACACTAAGTAAGACTTGTTAAACCCTGAGGAAACAAGGTCAGAGGAATGATTTAACAGCTAGTAAGGTTTAGAGACACTAAGGAAGACTTGTTAAACCCTGAGGAAACAAGGTCACAGGAATGATTTAACAACTAGTAAGGTTTAGAGACACTAAGGAAGACTTGTTAAACCCTGAGGAAACAAGGTCACAGGAATGATTTAACAACTAGTAAGGTTTAGAGACACTAAGTAAGACTTGTTAAACCCTGAGGAAACAAGGTCAGAGGAATGATTTAACAGCTAGTAAGGTTTAGAGACACTAAGGAAGACTTGTTAAACCCTGAGGAAACAAGGTCAGAGGAATGATTTAACAACTAGTAAGGTTTAGAGACACTAAGTAAGACTTGTTAAACCCTGAGGAAACAAGGTCACAGGAATGATTTAACAGCTAGTAAGGTTTAGAGACACTAAGGAAGACTTGTTAAACCCTGAGGAAACAAGGTCAGAGGAATGATTTAACAACTAGTAAGGTTTAGAGACACTAAGTAAGACTTGTTAAACCCTGAGGAAACAAGGTCAGAGGAATGATTTAACAGCTAGTAAGGTTTAGAGACACTAAGGAAGACTTGTTAAACCCTGAGGAAACAAGGTCAGAGGAATGATTTAACAACTAGTAAGGTTTAGAGACACTAAGTAAGACTTGTTAAACCCTGAGGAAACAAGGTCAGAGGAATGATTTAACAACTAGTAAGGTTTAGAGACACTAAGTAAGACTTGTTAAACCCTGAGGAAACAAGGTCAGAGGAATGATTTATTTAACAGCTAGTAAGGTTTAGAGACACTAAGGAAGACTTGTTAAACCCTGAGGAAACAAGGTCACAGGAATGATTTAACAACTAGTAAGGTTTAGAGACACTAAGGAAGACTTGTTAAACCCTGAGGAAACAAGGTCACAGGAATGATTTAACAACTAGTAAGGTTTAGAGACACTAAGGAAGACTTGTTAAACCCTGAGGAAACAAGGTCACAGGAATGATTTAACAACTAGTAAGGTTTAGAGACACTAAGGAAGACTTGTTAAACCCTGAGGAAACAAGGTCACAGGAATGATTTAACAGCTAGTAAGGTTTAGAGACACTAAGGAAGACTTGTTAAACCCTGAGGAAACAAGGTCACAGGAATGATTTAACAGCTAGTAAGGTTTAGAGACACTAAGGAAGACTTGTTAAACCCTGAGGAAACAAGGTCAGAGGAATGATTTAACAGCTAGTAAGGTTTAGAGACACTAAGGAAGACTTGTTAAACCTTGTCTGAGGAAACAAGGTCAGAGGAATGATTTAACAGCTAGTAAGGTTTAGAGACACTAAGGAAGACTTGTTAAACCCTGAGGAAACAAGGTCACAGGAATGATTTAACAGCTAGTAAGGTTTAGAGACAGCTCTAGAGTCCGGCTAGCATCATTAACATCATCTTAATTACTATCACTCTTATTGGATGGGAAACTTCTCTGTCCCTTAAACACGGAGAGTGGAGTCAACTCCAGATATACACATCACACACACCCTGCACATGTACACACACACACACACACACCCTGCACATGTACACACACACATACACTGAACACACAGACAGTGCCATCTCAGAGCTCTGATATATATATATATATATATATGAAATACATGTGATCATTCTTTAATCTGATTTTATTATAGTGGGAGTCCCGCTGGTACGTCTACGGAGACAGAGATATCTTATTGCTACGGTAACGTCCCCACTGTGTTTATATCTCTGTCTACTTCACTTTAGTCTGTCAAGACTATTGTTATTAAAATAATCTGCTGTGTTTCCACATATAAATAGATGTATTTGAAATTCAATCAAACTGTTGTTGTTGCTTTGATCTGCAGTGTGTGTGGTTAACGTCATTTGTCTGTCTGTACAGTATGTGGGCCTGTAACCAGAGGGTCGATGGTTCGAATTCCAGGGCCAACAGGAAAATATACTGCCGTTGTGCCCTTGAGTAAGGCACTCAACCTGAGCTAAGTGCACTGCTCCACGGCTGGTCCTGCTGGTCCTGCACCACGGCCGGTCCTGCTGGTCCTGCACCACGGCCGGTCCTGCTGGTCCTGCACCACGGCCGGTCCTGCTGGTCCTGCACCACGGCCGGTCCTGCTGGTCCTGCACCACGGCCGGTCCTGCTGGTCCTGCACCACGGCTGGTTCTGTACCACGGCTGGTCCTAGACCACAGCTGGTTCTGTACCACGGCTGGTCCTGTACCACGGCCGGTCCTGCCGGTCCTGCACCACGGCTGGTTCTGCTGGTCCTGCACCATGGCTGGTTCTGCTGGTCCTGCACCATGGCTGGTTCTGCTGGTCCTGCACCACGGCTGGTTCTGCACCATGGCCGGTCCTGCTGGTCCTGCACCACGGCCGGTCCTGCTGGTCCTGCACCACGGCCGGTTCTGTACCACGGCTGGTCCTGCCGGTCCTGCACCACGGCTGGTTCTGCTGGTCCTGCACCATGGCTGGTTCTGCTGGTCCTGCACCATGGCTGGTTCTGCTGGTCCTGCACCATGGCTGGTTCTGCTGGTCCTGCACCACGGCTGGTTCTGCTGGTCCTACACCACGGCTGGTTCTGCTGGTCCTGCACCACGGCTGGTTCTGCTGGTCCTACACCACGGCTTGTCCTGTACTTCCAACCCCTCAGGGATTGTTGGGTTGTAAAAGAAGACATCTCCAGATCAATGTGTCTATAGTCCCACCTCCAAATCAATGTGTCTATAGTCCCACCTCCAGATCAACGTGTCTATAGTCCCACCTCCAGATCAATGTGTCTATAGTCTCACCTCCAGATCAATGTGTCTATAGTCCCACCTCCAGATCAATGTGTCTATAGTCCCACCTCCAGATCAATGTGTCTATAGTCCCACCTCCAGATCAATGTGTCTATAGTCCCACCTCCAGATCAATGTGTCTATTCTAGAAGATATCCCTCTAGTGGTGTGGGAACTGTGCTTTGGCAAAGTGGGTGGGGTTATATCCTTCCTGTTTGGCCCTGTCCGGGGGTGTCCTCGGATGGGGCCACAGTGTCTCCTGACCCCTCCTGTCTCAGCCTCCAGTATTTATGCTGCAGTAGTTTATGTGTCGGGGGGCTAGGGTCAGTTTGTTATATCTGGAGTACTTCTCCTGTCCTATTCGGTGTCCTGTGTGAATCTAAGTGTGCGTTCTCTAATTCTCTCCTCTCTTTCTTTCTCTCTCTCAGAGGACCTGAGCCCTAGGACCATGCCCCAGGACTACCTGACATGATGACTCCTTGCTGTCCCCAGTCCACCTGGCCGTGCTGCTGCTCCAGTTTCAACTGTTCTGCCTTATTATTATTGGACCATGCTGGTCATTTATGAACATTTGAACATCTTGGCCATGTTCTGTTATAATCTCCACCCGGCACAGCCAGAAGAGGACTGGCCACCCCACATAGCCTAGTTCCTCTCTAGGTTTCTTCCTAGGTTTTGGCCTTTCTAAGGAGTTTTTCCTATCCACTGTGCTTCTACACCTGCATTGCTTGCTGTTTGGGGTTTTAGGCTGGGTTTCTGTACAGCACTTTGAGATATCAGCTGGTGAAAGAAGGGCTTTATAAATACATTTGATTGATTGGTGAGACAAAACCGCGACTCGCCAGTGAAGAACACTTTTTGCCAGTCCTGTCTGGTCCAGCGACTGTGGGTTTGTGCCCATAAGTGGCATTGTTGTCGGTGATGTCTGGTGAGGACATGTCTTACAACAGGCCTACAAGCCCTCAGTCTCTCTCAGCCTATTGCAGACAGTCTGAGCACTGATGGAGGGATTGTGCGTTCCTGGTGTAACTCAGGCAGTTGTTATTGCCATCTTGTAACTGTCCCACAGGTGTGGTGTTCGGATGTACCGATCCTATGCAGGTGTTACACGTGGTCTGCCACTGCGAGGACGATCAGCTGTCTGTCCTGTCTCCCTGTAGCGCCGTCTTAGGTGTCTCACAGTGTACGGACATTGCAATTTATTGCCATGGCCACATCTGCAATCCTCATGCCTCCTTGCAGCATGCTTAAGGCGCATTCACGCAGATGAGCAGGGACCCAGGGCATCTTTTTTGTGTTTTTCAGAGTCAGTAGAAAGGCCTCTCTAGTGTCTTGAGTTTTCATAAGTGTGACCTTAATTGCCTACCGCCTGTAAGCTGTTAGTGTCTTAACGACCGTTCCACAGGTGCATGTTCATTAACTGTTTATGTTCATTGAACAAACATGGGAAACAGTGTTTAAACGCTTTACAATGAAGATCTATGAAGTTATTTGAATTTTTACGAATTATCTTTGAAAGACAGGGTCCTGAAAAAGGGATGTTTCTTGCTTTGAGTTTAACACTTGTGTTAAGTGTGTTTTCCATTTTTCCCAGATTTGGTTTGTGGATTCTTCAATTACATTCAAGCTGATTTCTTTTTCCATAGAGTATTGTTTTAGTGATTCACCATGTTGAAGGCTTAGGTTTTCTGGGTCTCTATGTTTGGATAGGTTTCTCAACTTCTTTCTTAGGTTTTCTGGGTCTCTATGTTTGGATAGGTTTCTCAACTTCTTTCTTAGGTTTTCTGGGTCTCTATGTTTGGATAGGTTTCTCAACTTCTTTCTCAGGTTTTTGCATCCTTCACCAAACCATTTGTCATTGTTGTTAATTCTGTTAGGGTTTTCTGCTTGACATTTTTAGATTTGAAGCTGAGAGGTCAAATAATAAAACATCTCTCTCTCCAGCGCTTACAGTGGTTCCTCCTTTAAAAGTTGTATCATTCAGCGCTTACAGTGGTTCCTCCTTTAAAAGTTGTATCATTCAGCGGCACACCTACTGCAGAATCCTTTAAAAGTTGTATCATTCAGCGGCACACCTACTGCAGAATCCTTTAAAAGTTGTATCATACAGCGGCACACCTACTGCAGAATCCTTTAAAAGTTGTATCATTCAGCGGCACACCTACTGCAGAATCCTTTAAAAGTTGTATCATACAGCGGGCACACCTACTGCAGAATTCTGTGGCAAGTTATTCTATATAATAAATATTTAAATTGTCAGCCATTTTTCTGTTACTGCAGGTTATTGCTAGTTTGACCACTGGAGGGCATGTTGGAGAAGCATTTGACAGTATTCCGTATTGGCATTACCAGATAATTAAAAACTTTTTTTGTAATAACATAGTATACGGGATTGATTTTAAGAAATTTGTCTTAATTTATTTGTTTAATATCATGGTGTTTCTATTCAGAGAAAAACTAAAAACAAAACCCCCAGGGTTTAAGTTTAGTCTGCAGGCTATTCCATAGGCGAGGAGTGTAACAGGAAAAGGCAGCCATACCCAACTCTGTGGAAATCACATGGGCCTTAAGTGTAATCCATGCTTGAGACCTGGTTTTAGGAATTCTAATGTTGATAAGTGATGATACATAAGAAGGTAGCTTATTCAGAAGTGATTTATAGACAAACATGAAAGCATGTTGTTCTCGTCTCACGGACAGCGAAGTCCAACCCACATTACGATATAAAACACAGTGGTGAGTTCTGTAGCACCCGTAATAAACCTAAGTGTGCAATGATAAGCAGCATCCAGCGATTTAAGTGTTGATGCCGTACCATGTAAATAATATCCCCATAATCTATAACAGACATAAAAGTAGCGTGCACAATTTGTCTTGTATTTGAAGAGGACAAACATGTCCTGTTTCTATAGAGGAAGCCTAGCTTGATTTTTAGCCGTTTACAAAGTTCGTCAACTTGCATTTTAAAAGACAGTTTATCAGCCAACCAACTTTTTGAACTTTTTCAAATCATAAAATGTGTTTTCTTTGCATTCAGAACAAGTTTCAGCTGTATAAAAGACCCTTGTAACATCTTAAAATATGTCTCCAATAGTGATAATGCTTGGTCAGCCGTTGAAGTGATAGAGTACATGACAGTGTCATCAGCATATAAATGAATTTGACACTTTCTTATCTCATCACCGATATTGTTTATGTAGAGAGTGAACAGTAATGGACCAAGTATAGAACCTTGTGGGACCCCGTTAACCAACTCCAATGGCTTCGACTGGATGCCAAGGCGGCACAGTACTTTCTATTATCTAGGGCATTAGTAATATAATTTACAACACGTACAGTGACCGTAATAGTACTGTGTTTAGGTCTAAAGACAGATTGATTATTAGAAAGAGTATTGTTAACAGCTAAACACGATTGTAGTTGCCTATTCACCAATGACTCTAGAATTTTAGCCAAACAGGAGAGCTTAGAGATGGGCCGATAATTATCCAATTCACTACCATCACCTCCCTTGAGGAGTGGTTAAACAAACCCTGTTTTCCAAGATTTAGGAATCTTTCCTGCGACTAATGTTTGATTAAAGATGCGTCACTACACCAGCAATAATAGGTGCCGAACACTTGAGTAAATATGGATCCAGATAGTCAGCGCCTAATGATTTCTTAGAATCTATAGCAGATAGTGCAGATAAGACCTCATCTCCTGTGACTTTGGAAATTAAAAACCAGCTTACTGTTTTCCACATCAGCTGAAGGCCGAGGGACTGTAACAATAGACCAGTCAGGACCATGTTGGACATTTTTTCTTTCAAAAAGAAAACCTGCAGAAATAAAATGCTTATTAAAAACATCACAAATTTAAATTCGGTCCCTGATGATCCCAGATTCCGATGTAATTTGCTTTGGCAGAGAAGTCAAGGAGCTTCCTCGTTTAAGTGAGCTAACAGTTTCCATAATTTAGAGGGATCACCAGCATACTCTGTCATCAAGAAAAGATTTTGCCATTTTATTCCTCCTGTCCATTTATTTCTCAATTGCCTAAAAAGCAGCCAATATGCTGTTTCACAGAACATCTGAGTCTACCTCTACCCACTCTGTCTGTAGACATTATACCCAGCTAACAGAACATCTGAGTCTACCTCTACCCACTCTGTCATTATACCCAGCTAACAGAACATCTGAGTCTACCTCTACCCACTCTGTCTGTAGACATTATACCCAGCTAACAGAACATCTGAGTCTACCTCTACCCACTCTGTCTATAGACATTATACCCAGCTAACAGAACATCTGAGTCTACCTCTACCCACTCTGTCTGTAGACATTATACCCAGCTAACAGAACATCTGAGTCTACCTCTACCCACTCTGTCATTATACCCAGCTAACAGAACACCTGAGTCTACCTCTACCCACTCTGTCTGCTCTGTAGACATTATACCCAGCTAACAGAAATTCTGAGTCTGGAACAGAGACACATAGCCAGGATTCAGATACAATCAATATGTCAGCATGTGATTGTGAGACCAGTATTTCAATTAAATCTAGCTTTTGGATCAAGCTTCTAGCATTCAAATGAATAATTCCTAGGCCACTATTTTCGAGAGCTCATATCAGAAGGAGCATTCAAGGTAATATTAGATGAGCGACGCTTCCTCGTGTTGCTACTGACAGGCCTGAGTTGGATGGAGATGAGATTACTTCTAACAATACCCCTCTGCCTGTGCGAGGAAGTGGCAACACGGTACCTTGACAATAGTGTGACAATGACATAAAGTCCATCAAAAGTTCCATCCATGTTAGCAGCACCTGTAGAGCTATTTAAAGCTATGGGGGGAGCAGTCAGTATAGTCTGTTGGGGAATCGACCAATTTCGAGTATCAACCCAAATGGCTATATATTGTCAATTGTCATATGCCCTGTATTAGGCTATAGTGAGAGCCAGGTTTGAGGAGAGAATGCTTGTACCATAACTATTCAGATGTAATCCATCCCGGAGAAATACATTTGGTCGATGTAGAAAAGCTGTAAAATTGTCCACATATTGTATGCTTATTGAACAACAGTAACCTTTAAGCCAGATGTGTAGCTGGCGTATACGACTGAAATTATAATCCGTAGAGCGTGCAGATGGGAATGGACCTGAAATAGCGCATTGTTTACCTGATTTAATTACAGTATGGATCAGTGATTTAAAGTCCTTTTTTAAAACCTCTCTGGGATAGGCAGGACGCAAATGTCTCACCTGGCCAATTGCCAGGAAAAATGCAGAGCACCACATTTTTAAAAAAATGCTATAAAATTCAAACGTTCATTAAATCACACACGTACGATACCAAATTAAAGCTACACTCGTTGTGAATCCAGCCAACATATCAGATGTCAAAAAGGCTTTTTGGCGAAAGCATAAGAAGCTATTATCTGATGATAGCACAACAGTAAACAAAGAGACAATAGCATATTTCAACGCTGCAGGCACCACACAAAACGCAGAAATAAAATATAATTCATGCCTTACCTTTGACGAGCTTCTTTTGTTGGCACTCCAATATGTCCCATAAACATCACAAATGGTCCTTTTGTTCGATTAATTCCGTCCATATATATCCAAAATGTCCATTTATTTGGCGCGTTTGATCCAGAAAAAAACAGCTTCCAATTTGCGCAACGTCACTACAAAATATCTCAAAAGTTACCTGTAAACTTTTCCAAAACGTTTCAAACTACTTTTGTAATACAACTTTAGGTATTTTTAAACATTAATAATCGATCAAATTGAAGACGGGTCTATCTGTTTTCAATACAGGAGGATCACAATCCAACGCTACTTTTCAACTCTCAACAGTACACATAACGTTACCCTTTTTCGAAGATGGCCGTACTTCTTCATTGCACAAAGGAATAACCTCAACCAAATCCCAAAGACTGGTGACATCCAGTGGAAGCGGTAGGAATGGCAAACAAGTGCCTAAGAAATATCAATCCCCAATGAGAACTCAAAAAAATAATACATTCTCAATGGTTAATCCTTGGGGGTTTTGCCTGCTACATAAGTTCTGTTATACTCACAGACATGATTCAAACAGTTTTAGAAACTTCAGAGTGGTTTCTATCCAGATCCACTACACTAATAATATGCATATCTTATATTCTTGGCATGAGTAGCAGGAAGTTGAAATTGGGCACGCTATTTATCTAAAAGTGAAAATGCTGCCCCCTATCCCAAATAGGTTATTGCTCAGATTCCTGTAGTTTAATATCATTTGACCCTACATGGACAGTGATACCTGAAGCAGTCTGGAGTTTACTAATAAGTAGCGGGATCATACAGTCTATGTCCTGGATACAGGTACCTGGGTAACAGATGGTCTCTGCTTTCCTAATAGAAACATGTTGGATCATAGATGAGCCCACAATAAGGACAGTGGGACTACTGCTTGGTAAACATTTTTTAAGTTGTGTCTCTCTTGAGCTATCTTCCTCTTAGAAAGTTGTCTGTGGCTAGTTGTAGGGCTGTTTTATTGTAAATTGTTTAGATGGCAGGGGGTCCACTTGTTACTGGGCAGAGTTGTTTGTTTCTTTGGGGCCAGAGGCAGAAATCTCTGACTCTTCCAATACCCGGTATATGTTTCCCAGTTCCAAGGCATCACCTTGCCTTGGTGTTTTCCTGCCAAGGCCTTTTGGTTTCCGTACAGTAATCCATGGCTCCTGAGGTGGAGCAGACCGGGTGCTCGAGCACAGCTCCCGGTAATGGCCAAGGCTCCTGAGATGGAGCAGAGGGAGTGGAGCAGACCGGGTGCTTGAGCACAGCTCCCGGTAATGGCCAAGGCTCCTGAGATGGAGCAGAGGGAGTGGAGCAGACCGGGTGCTCGGGCACAGCTCCCGGTAATGGCCAAGGCTCTTCTAGAGGGATCAAAGCACGTCTCACAGCCGCAGGCTCCTCCGAGGCCGCGGTGACAAGCCATGGGAAAGTGACTTCGTTCTCCACATTTTTGGCGGACTCAAGCAAAGAGTCAATCAGCTGTTCATCTTCTTTAATCTGATGAAGAATAGACACTCTACGCTCCAATTCAGCGATTTTCTGGGTCAGTTGTTGACAATTGACACATCCAGGGGTGAGTTTGGTCATTATTCTGAGTTGTTAGCTAGCAACGCTAACTAGCTTTGGTGTGGGGGTAGGCCCAAATCGAGTTAACACGCTAGCCAGCGTTACAGCGCTACCGCAAGTCCAATATTGCAGATAGTCTGTTTGTAACTCCACTCACTACTTTTTATAGCTAATACTTTGAGATTTTTGGTTTGTGAGACACAGAGTAGGTGACTACATCTAACTATAGACCATTAGCATGTAGGGATGAGCTCATAGAGATCTTATAGAGATTAGTCTGGGCATCTACCTGCTGCTGCCTCTCTCAGGGCTCTGAAACAGCCTGGGCGAGGGGAAGGGGAAGTATGTCTGTCACGAATAGTTAGGGAGTCTTTGCAGCATGTAGATGGTGCAGGTGTCATTGCATATGTTCCATCACCTAATAAACAACCACAATACCAGTCTGGTGTAAAGAATATGTCCCATCACCTAATGAACAACCACAATACCAGTCTGGTGTAAAGCATATGTCCCATCACCTAATGAACAACCACAATACCAGTCTGGTGTAAAGAATATGTCCCATCACCCAATGAACAACCACAATACCAGTCAGTTGTAAAGAATATGTCCCACCACCTAATGAACAACCACAATACCAGTCTGGTGTAAAGCATATGTCCCATCACCTAATGAACAACCACAATACCAGTCTGGTGTAAAGAATATGTCCCATCACCTAATGAACAACCACAATACCAGTCTGGTGTTAAGCATATGTCCCATCACCTAATGAACAACCACAACACCAGTCTGGTGTTCAGCTTTCTGGGCTGTATTGACGTATCGTACCACAACAACAGTCTGGTGTTAATCTTTCTGGGCTGTATTGACGTATCGTACCACAACACCAGTCTGGTGTTCAGCTTTCTGGGCTGTATTGACAAATCGTACCACAACACCAGTCTGGTGTTCAGCTTTCTGGGCTGTATTGACAAATCGTACCACAACACCAGTCTGGTGTTCAGCTTTCTGGGCTGTATTGACGTATCGTACCACAACACCAGTCTGGTGTTCAGCTTTCCGGGCTGTATTGACGTATCGTACCACAACACCAGTCTGGTGTTCAGCTTTCTGGGCTGTATTGACGTATCGTACCACAACACCAGTCTGGTGTAAAGAATATGTCCCATCACCCAATGAACAACCACAATACCAGTCAGTTGTAAAGAATATGTCCCACCACCTAATGAACAACCACAATACCAGTCTGGTGTAAAGCATATGTCCCATCACCTAATGAACAACCACAACACCAGTCTGGTGTTCAGCTTTCTGGGCTGTATTGACGTATCGTACCACAACATCAGTCTGGTGTTCAGCTTTCTGGGCTGTATTGACAAATCGTACCACAACACCAGTCTGGTGTTCAGCTTTCTGGGCTGTATTGACGTATCGTACCACAACACCAGTCTGGTGTTCAGCTTTCTGGGCTGTATTGACGTATCGTACCACAACACCAGTCTGGTGTTCAGCTTTCTGGGCTGTATTGACGTATCGTACCACAACACCAGTCTGGTGTTCAGCTTTCTGGGCTGTATTGACGTATCGTACCACAACACCAGTCTGGTGTTCAGCTTTCTGGGCTGTGTTGACGTATCGTACCACAATACCAGTCTGGTGTTCATCTTTCTGGGCTGTATTAACGCATCGTACCACAACACCAGTCTGGTGTTCAGCTTTCTGGGCTGTGTTGACGTATCCTGAAAATGACATCTGCTGCTTTAGATTGAACAGTCATATCTCAGTTAATGTTTTCAAATCTACAAAAGAAAATAGGCTGTTTTCTTTACTTTCAGAGAGCGAGTTGATCAAGGGGTCGAAAATGTAGATATTTCCAGATGTTCCCTGTCCGAGGAACAGGCCGTGGAAGCTTTATTGCTGGCAAAAGTGTCCATAATCAGAGGTAATTAAACTGTTCTCTTTCTCTATTCCTCTCCGCCTGTCTTGTTGTACATGGAACCTGTCTCACATGCATTAATTAAAAACCCTTAAGATGTCAGCTGCTAATATTCAGATTTTACACCACATAAACACAGCCATATTCACTGGACTCTCTGTCATGATTTCCCTGGGGGTTGGCCTTGCACTAAGTGGTGAGACACATAGGCCTCTATATTTAAATGTTTCAGGTACACTCCGATAGGTGTCTGTGTCACATACAGTATATTCTATTGACATTATCTTCTATTGTTTGTCCTCATGTGTCTGTTTTTCAGCATAAAGTACTCTGTAGCCACTTAGTGTGGACACCAGGTGAGACCACACACACACAATAACAGTCTCTCTCCTTCACTTCATCCCTCTCCCCCTTCTCCCTAAATCCTCTAGGTTATATCAGCTGTGTTGGTGAACCACTCCCGCATCTGAACTGGCTGACACAGAGGGCACAGCATGATCATAGGTGAGAGGTCACTTGGTCGGGTCAACAGGAAGTGTTATTAAAGAGATGCTTTACATTGAAATACAGATAGAGATGCAGTAGTCCCAGAGTTAATGATCAAAGATCAGTTTGGCATTTCACCTCCTGATGATTATGATGACTAACAATGTTAGAATAAAAAAACACAAGGCTTAATCATGCTCTCTCTCTAGCCCTCTGTCTCTCGTCTGCAGGTATGTTTTGATGTGAGAGAGGAAGCCAGTCCCGTCATCGCCACCTCACCCACTCTTAAGATAACCTTTGGGCAGACTGGGAGCCCAAGGCTGGTTAGGAGACACGGCTAGAGACACTGTAATTGTGATGAACTGAGAGAATAGTAGGGTAGCACTGTAATTCATTAATCATATGCTGTCTGCCTCTGTTCTCACCTCTTTCCCTTTCTGTCTTCTTCACCTCTCTCCCCACCTGGTCTTTCTTCCTCGTTTTATAATGCACACCATATGTGCATTGAAGTACAGATTGAACTTTTATTTATAATATAATTTTACAATTATCAGAATTATATATGTATTATGCATTTATAATACCTGGATAATGAACTTCTTTCAATAAAGCATTTCACAATCTGCACTGGTTGAAATTAAGCATCTCATTGAAATACTATCCCGTGTCCTCAGATTAATGCAGATGAAGGGAGTTAGATACACATAGGTTTTTTTCTGTATATATGAACTACAAATCAGCCTTCACTTAAATCATGTTTCTAGTCTATTGTATAGTTACAATGTGTAATCATTGATGTCCCAGGAGCAGGAGTGGTAAACACTGTTTAAGTGGATAATTGTAATACAAACATGTAGACACAGAATCATTCAAATACTGGAGTTTGATACACCTGGTATTGGATTTGACTGAAAATGAATGTCTCAGAGATTTATACCTGAACCGCACCTTTATTTTCCAAGGAAGAGTACATGATCAGTGAATATATTCAATGTACAGGCTACACTGTGGGGATCTCATGCATGGTAATAACTACAGTACATGATCAGTTAATAATGTACAGGCTACAATGTGGGGATCTCATGCATGGTAATAACTACAGTACATGAACAGTGAATAATGTACAGGCTGCAAGGTGGGGATCTCATGCATGGTAATAACTACAGTACATGATCAGTTAATAATGTACAGGCTACACTGTGGGGATCTCATGCATGGTAATAACTACAGTACATGATCAGTGAATAATGACAGGCTGCAAGGTGGGGATCTCATGCATGGTAATAACTACAGTACATGATCAGTGAATAATGTACAGGCTACAATGTGGGGATCTCATGCATGGTAATAACTACAGTACATGATCAGTTAATAATGTACAGGCTGCAAGGTGGGGATCTCATGCATGGTAATAACTACAGTACATGATCAGTTAATAATGTACAGGCTGCAAGGTGGGGATCTCATGCATGGCAATAACTACAGTACATGATCAGTTAATAATGTACAGGCTGCAAGGTGGGGATCTCATGCATGGTAATAACTACAGTACATGATCAGTTAATAATGTACAGGCTGCAAGGTGGGGATCTCATGCATGGTAATAACTACAGTACATGATCAGTGAATATATTCAATGTACAGGCTACACTGTGGGGATCTCATGCATGGTAATAACTACAGTACATGATCAGTGAATAATGACAGGCTGCAAGGTGGGGATCTCATGCATGGTAATAACTACAGTACATGATCAGTTAATAATGTACAGGCTACAAGGTGGGGATCTCATGCATGGTAATAACTACAGTACATGATCAGTGAATAATGACAGGCTGCAAGGTGGGGATCTCATGCATGGTAATAACTACAGTACATGATCAGTGAATAATGACAGGCTGCAAGGTGGGGATCTCATGCATGGTAATAACTACAGTACATGTATATAGGACTTGCATCCTTGGCACAATAAAGTTATTATATTCTACTCAATCCATAGGCTTCATTAATGCCATTCTGACTTGAAGATGATACAACAACTATGATGGCTGAGGTTCATAGATTGGTATGAATATTAGTTCAGAAGCTAACGTTTTAGAGTCTATACACAGATCGGCTACATACTGTAGCTAGCTACACATCCATAGGCATACAGTTATTTTTATCCTCCACTACACAATAAGCATGTAATAGTTAGCTAGCTATGCTACTTCAGCTGCATTGCAAGGCAAGCTTACACAATTGTACATTCAATTTGCAGTAAATGCTTTAGCTAGCTAGATTCTTTACATCCACTGTTTCCCAAGACGACAGCCTGGTTTGCTGGTTCTCAGGAGTCCCTAAAACATTAAACAACATGAATTACAAATTAATTCTCATAACATTAGCTAGCTAGCTGGTTAGCTAGTCAGATAACTTGCTAAATAGCAATTTTTGTCAATTAAGTTTATGACAAAAAAAATATGCACAATTGTTTGGCTCTACATTAACTAACATATTCTTCTGAATTGTAAATTTTTTGCTTGACTCGTTAGGATGTCATAACAACTTACATCTGCTTCCCCCGTAATGTTTTGTCAGCCATCTTTGCTGAAGAACGCCACCAGGCACGGGTGGCTTGCGTCAAATTTCGTCATTGGAATCACTTGATATGATTAGTAAACTAAAAACCTTGGGACCCAAATGCACAATGAGTGATCTAACTCCCCCTTGTGGTGGTCTGAAGCAATGAAGCCATGACGCTAGGTACCTCTAAGTCCCGCGGTGTAAGCGAACAACTTTTAAAGGAGGAACCACTGTATGGTAGTGCCATGTTACTGTCTCTCCCTGTCTCAAATTCAAATTCAAGCTGCTTTATTGGCATGAAAACCACTGTGACAATATTGCCAAAGCAACACTATATATAATATACATTGTAATAAAGTAATACATCATTTTGCTTTGTGCTTGTGTTTCCAAAACGTTATGTAGTTTTGACTGTGTTGTAATTTGTTTTATTCTGATTGATTGGATGTTCTGGTCCTGTGGCTTCAGTGTGCTAGTAGAACAGGTTAGTGAATTCAGGACCAGCTGGATGAGGGGACTGAGGCTTCAGTGTGCTAGTAGAACAGGTTAGTGAACCCAGGACCAGCTAGATGAGGGGACTGAGGCTTCAGTGTGCTAGTAGAACAGGTTAGTGAACCCAGGACCAGCTGGATAAGGGGACTGAGGTTTCAGTGTGTTAGTAGAACAGGTTAGTGAACTCAGCCCCAGGACCAGCTGGATGAGGGGACTGAGGCTTCAGTGTGTTAGTAGAACAGGTTTGTGAACTCAGGACCAGCTGGATGAGGGGACTGAGGTTTCAGTGTGTTAGTAGAACAGGTTAGTGAACTCAGCCCCAGGACCAGCTGGATGAGGGGACTGAGGTTTCAGTGTGTTAGTAGAACAGGTTAGTGAACTCAGCCCCAGGACCAGCTGGATGAGGGGACTGAGGCTTCAGTGTGTTAGTAGAACAGGTTAATGAACTCAGCCCCAGGACCAGCTGGATGAGGGGACTGAGGTTTCAGTGTGTTAGTAGAACAGGTTAATGAACTCAGCCCCAGGACCAGCTGGATGAGGGGACTGAGGTTTCAGTGTGTTAGTAGAACAGGTTAGTGAACTCAGCCCCAGGACCAGCTGGATGAGGGGACTGAGGTTTCAGTGTGTTAGTAGAACAGGTTAGTGAACTCAGCCCCAGGACCAGCTGGATGAGGGGACTGAGGCTTCAGTGTGTTAGTAGAACAGGTTTGTGAACTCAGGACCAGCTGGATGAGGTGACTGAGACTTCAGTGTGTTAGTAGAACAGGTTTGTGAACTCAGGACCAGCTGGATGAGGGGACTGAGGCTTCAGTGTGTTAGTAGAACAGGTTTGTGAACTCAGGACCAGCTGGATGAGGGGACTGAGGTTTCAGTGTGTTAGTAGAACAGGTTAGTGAACTCAGCCCCAGGACCAGCTGGATGAGGGGACTGAGGCTTCAGTGTGTTAGTAGAACAGGTTTGTGAACTCAGGACCAGCTGGATGAGGGGACTGAGGTTTCAGTGTGTTAGTAGAACAGGTTAGTGAACTCAGCCCCAGGACCAGCTGGATGAGGGGACTGAGGTTTCAGTGTGTTAGTAGAACAGGTTAGTGAACTCAGCCCCAGGACCAGCTGGATGAGGTGACTGAGGCTTCAGTGTGTTAGTAGAACAGGTTTGTGAACTCAGGACCAGCTGGATGAGGGGACTGAGGCTTCAGTGTGTTAGTAGAACAGGTTTGTGAACTCAGGACCAGCTGGATGAGGGGACTGAGGCTTCAGTGTGTTAGTAGAACAGGTTTGTGAACTCAGGACCAGCTGGATGAGGGGACTGAGGTTTCAGTGTGTTAGTAGAACAGGTTAGTGAACTCAGGACCAGCTGGATGAGGGGACTCTTTTCTTTGTTCAGCTCTTGGTATTGCAGGGATTGGTAATGGTCTCTCTCTCTCTCAGTCTCTGACACAGTCTCTCGGTCTCTCTCTCTCGTAGCTGGTATTAACTGTGTGTACCTTTATCTCCCCGTTGAAAGGGACTGGTAGTTGGTATTAACTGTGTGTACCTTTATCTCCCCGTTGAAAGGGACTGGTAGTTGGTATTAACTGTGTGTACCTTTATCTCCCCGTTGAAAGGGACCGGTGGTTGGTATTAACTGTGTGTACCTTTATCTCCCTGTTGAAAGGGACTGGTAGTTGGTATTAACTGTGTGTACCTTTATCTCCCTGTTGAAAGGGACTGGTAGTTGGTATTAACTGTGTGTAAAAGGGGTGCGATGCCGCTGTAACGATCAGAGATGTTGAACACCGACTCTGAGATCAGAGGTACGAGCCTTGTGCTAACTGCAATCAGAGTTCACACACACACAAAATAACCTGGTCTGAGATGTCTATCATTTCACACTGTCTACTGCACTGTGCTGTTGTTCCTATGTTAGCCTGTTGAGCTAATGCCTGGGACTAGGCATGCAAGCCCTCGGGTCTCAGACAAAGATCTGAGTCTGTGTTGAGTGAAAGCATGAAGGAGGAAAACTAAGCTTCAGACTTGAAAAATAATGTTGTTGAATGTGTGTGTGCGTACTGGTCTTGTGAGGGATGTGTGCCTTTAATAATAATAAAGTACATTTGAGATGGGATCCAGGTGTTGGGGGTGGAGAGGAGATTAGATGAAATTTGAAATATGTAGTGATGCAGTCTGGGTGAAACGGAGTGTGTGGGGGCATATGCGATGTGCGTGACTGGCTGAGATTAGGAGACATGTGTAAAGGTGTCGATAGCTGAGATTAGGAGACATGTGTAAAGGTGTTGATAGCTGAGATTAGGAGACATGTGCAAAGGTTTTGATAGCTGAGATTAGGAGACATATGTAAAGGTGTCGATAGCTGAGATTAGGAGATGTGTAAAGGTGTTGATAGCTGAGATTAGGAGACACGTGTAAAGGTGTCGATAGCTGAGATTAGGAGACGTGTAAAGGTGT